>NC_056732.1:944531099-944686099 GCF_019279795.1 Protopterus annectens
CCTTCAAGAGGAACCTTGATGAGTGGATGGGTAACAGAAAGTTCACACCGGGGATCACACCAACAGCACTACTAGATAGGGGCCAAGGGTACTAGCTGCTAGTACAAGGGTCTAGGGAACTACTAAAGGGAAGGTGAATACCGCACAATGTGGCTGGGCTAATATATGCCTTCAGGCAGATAGCCCAGTACCAACCTATGAACCTATCACTGCTCACCCCACAACTGCTTGAAAGTGCCTTGCTCAGTCTCTATCTAATGAACCATGTTCTGCACAGCAATAAATGATGAACTACCTAGCCACAGCAGATATACATCAAGCTGATGTGTAAAGAAATATATCCTCCATTACAATCAGTGTAAGGTCCAGTAAATGTATTATTATTATACCACACAACTTGTTACTGCCAAACCCATGGCCAAAATATGTGCACAATTGGGAATATAGGTCATATACTGCTGTAGTACACTATGAATGTTGCTTGATATGCAGTTATATGTATTACCACACATATGTCAAAGGACATGTTACAGACATACCCACACACACATCAGACATAATTACAGGACACAAAGGTATGACAACCCAGATAAGCTTTCAGTCTGTACTATACAGTACTGTGTGTCAGTACTTACACAACCTTAATCTTGAGAAATGTAATCTGTGATGAATACATTGACCACACAAAACAGTGGATGCAAGCAATGTGGACATACACCATACTTTGCTGTACAGGCCCAGAGCTTCAATTAGTATTACAGTACACACAGGATTTGCATTCAACATCGGTACCAATCTATAATCATAGATTTAGTGCTTTAGCCTCCAATGCCACACCCTAGTTAAAACCAAGGGACTTAATCACACTGTATGCAATAGCACTTGTAATGTCTAGCAACAGAATACACAGCTTTTGCTAGGATTAAAGCAAGGATCCATAATACCATAACATAAACAGTTTCCCACTAAGCTATCCCACAGATACATATCTTTGACGTATTCACAAACATATTGACCATCACAGTAAGTCAACAGTACAGAGAATCTATTGCAACAAGTAGATGTAGGTGTGTGTATGAGTATATATAAATATATATATATATATATATATATATATATATATATATATATATATACATATACATATACACATCCATTTGTCTACATATACATATATATATGTAGGCACATATACATTTCACCTTTCATAGTGAGAATATCAATTATACAAAGGATGTAAGGTATACAGTAATGTAATAAAATCACACAGTCTTGTGATAAATGCATTGAAGGTGTTCACAGCCCAGATAGATTTAGCAGGCCTTACTGGCTTTAACATTGCAAACTGAACAAACCACCCACAGTGTTTAACCACCACATGTCATATACCAGCACTGTATGCTGTCTTGTTTGTCACACAATAAAACCTACATACAAATATGTGCATACTAACTTTCACCAACATATATATCTCCCCCCTTTGCAAACAGTTGCAATATGTCCCCTGCTCTGTGGACATATACAGATGTGAATATATATGACACATATATATTTCTCCATATGTGTGGCATACACACACATCGTCCACACTGTTGTAAGTACCTGGACCTCACAGCTGAACTGTTGGTCCTTGCTGCAACACAAACAGGTGTCACATATGAACACAGACTAACATTAGGGGGATATATATGTCAACAGATGCTAGATAAGCATACTAGACTGCTACAGCAGTTGCCAATGCTAAGCTACACTTTAATAAAACTATCATGCATGTGTTGTTCTGTCACACCCATGTTTATATAATGTCAGCGCTAATCCCCCAACAGCCATTGGCTACACTATGTACAGAACACAGATAACATGGATCAGATCTTTGACATTTAATACTGAGCTACACATTTCACAGGTATGTCCCACTGCCCACAGTTACACACAGTATTGTCCATAGCAGTATTTAAGCAGAACATCTATGCATAAAGAAGTACTACTGGCACATATGAATGTTTCACATTATGTAGACTATTCTTCAATAACATCTACTACATGCCAGTAAATACATATGTGTCACATACCTTTCCTTTGTATAATTTGGTAATATTTCCTTTTCCTTTTCTCTGTCTCTCTCTCTCTCTCTCTCTCTCTCTCTCTCTCTCTCTGTCAGTCTCTGCAATAGAGTGATTGAGTTTGTTGGCAGAGATTGCAGCCTGCTTTTGTAGGAATTTGCACATGAGCATGTGATGGCCTCTGCACCAATTAGTGGACACCATTTGCTAATTGCATGCAGCCTGCTGTGTAGTAATTGCAATAATCACTGTCATAGCAACCCAGTACTATAAATTGCTGACTCGTGTAGGCGTGGCCCTTTCAGCTTTCCAAGATGGAGATCATCCTTGTTTGGTGTGGACATCATTGTTTAAGACAGAAGGTTGGTATAGTTCTTATATCAGAAGCCAGGGGTGTAGCCAGAGATTTACATTTTGTACTCAGACCTAATGTTGCTGCTTCCAGTACCCACTTGTCAGTGTAGAAATGTACTCACCCCTCAAAATGCTACCCTAAAATACATGGAAAGATGCACTTTCTTTTCAACTGTTACAATTAACTGCCATACAAAGCTAATTATAGAGATGTATTCCTTTGGCACAATAATTGTTTGTGAACTGCTATACTGTGAATATTCATTTACTCAGATCTAAACAGTTTGTGCTTTTTTAGTGTTGACATTAGCACGAGATGCTCAGAAAAACTGGACACATTTCAGTACTGTGAGTATGCTTACCTACATCCTTGGTAGACCTTGCACACACAGGTATATTCTACATTTGGGTAGGGTTGCAGAAGTACAGAGAGCGTAAGTAGTACTGTGTGGATTTTATCTTGCTGGACTTACAGGGTTGCTGTGTACATGTTAGTTTATCAAGGCAAGTAGTCTGTCTGTGTAACTCCCAACTGTGGACCTATCCACATGATAGCCAGATAATAGCCTGTTATTTTTTGTCTGTGCACCACACAGGTTTTTTCAGCAATAGAGCAATGGCATTCTTACAGTTGGTTGCTACCAGTACATGGCTACATCCATTTGTATTTCAGTGTTGTATTCCTACATAAGTATATGCTTCCGAAAATCCAAAGCTATTTGCACAGTGTGTAACAGCAGAAAGGGTGATATGCCTCTGTGTTTCTGCCTCTGCCACACCTCTCAACCAATCAGGTACATATTTGAACAGACTCAGGGAAAAGTCAAGAAAAAGTCAGGGACAATCAGGGACACCTTTAAAATATTAGTGCCATTAAGTTGAAATATTGAGAGAATCAGAGCATATGAATTAATACACCTTTTCTGAAGTAAAAGAAGTGTCTAACTCTTAATTATTGTCATTATTCATTAAGTGTAATTCACCACCTTTCTGCCCAAAGTCAGTAGTTTTAGGAGGGATTCAGAGGGACAGAGCTAAAATTTGTGCCAAATTCAGGGACATCCCTGAAAATTAGGGACAGTTGGGAGGTATGGCCTCTGCCCTAAACAAATATGCCAGTGTTTGTCCTGCTGTGATACTGTGTGGGGCTGTAAAGTGATAGTGTAACATTATTTCCTGCTAGAATGGCTGCTTCTCTTATCACAGTCATGTAATGTAATCCCACAACAACTGTTTGTCAACATCCACAGAATAAGTTGTGTGGTATGGTATTCCTAATTTTCCTTTACATTCACTCATGCTGATGCATGATATAATTATTTAAGCACCAACGTGATGTATATCTACCATGGCCTAGTGGTACTTCATGTAGTGTAGGGTGTGCAAGGTCCGGGGTTCGAGACTTACAGAGGTGCTTTATTTTGTTCCTGAGCAGAACAAGGGCCCTCACATACAGAGTGACTAAGGCACATTTAAGCAGTTGTAAACGGGTTTGCGTGGGTTTGCGCGGGTTTGCACATTGCTGCGAATTGCTTAGCCAAGTGCAAACAAGCGCAAACCCACGCAAACCCACTCACTACTGCTTAATAGTGCTTACTCCCACTCACCCCTGCACTCATTTCTTTGAAAGAAAAAAAATTGGGGAGATAGGAAAGTGGTGAAAAAGGGGCACAAAGAGGGAAAGACAGTATGGAAAATAGCTCGGGATGTGCAGGATGGGTGTAGGGAAGATCCATAGCTGCCCATTTCTTCAACAGCAACAGCTGTGCATATGCAATACATTTGGAGGTAGATTTGAACCCTTCAACCCCTGAGAGAGGGGTGAGGACAACAAAGTATGTTGTAATGCCAATTAAATAACATTTCATGTGTCCAGTGGACATGTGAGCAAAATGGGCAGCTATGTATGGGGCGTAATTTTTTTTTGGGAGCAGATTGCCCTTTTTTTCAGGTGAGAGTGGAATGTGAGGTAGGGGAAATAGGTATATTTGGGGAGGTAGGTTACGGAGGTAAACAGACAAGACAAACAAGATGCATACAGGGACAGTATATGACACGTGGTGGGTGAACACCTTTGATGGGGAGGGATGTTTGGAAATCGCAAGCGCATGAGCCCCCAGATGGAAACAGTGGGATTGAGGTCCCCACCCATGGGCAGTCACCACTGCACCTTCACAGCCCAGAGGGTGGCTGTGCTGGGGTCTGTGTAGGAGGGGCAGTATGACCCAGGAGTTGCGCCACTCGGGCCTCAAGCTGGCGTAGAGGTTCTGCAACAGAATGTTCAATCTCTCTACGCACCACAGCCCGGACCGTTCAAAGGGTGATAGGTGCCCCTCCGCTCACGCTTGCATGGGGGGGCCGAGCCCCATCACCTGCAGTGCTTCCACCCGAAGGTGGCACAGGGCTAATGGAGGAGGAGGTCCCAGGCTGGGCACCAGATCTGCTGGTGCCAGGTGCCATGGCCAGCTGAGGTGGGACAGGTGGGTCCGCTGGGACCAGCCTTCCCATACGAACTATGTTTTGGAGAGTTTAATAAAGATATGGGTTAGTAACAGTCAACAGAATTCCCAATTAGTTATAACAGCATGCAGAAGTATTCCCATTAAACCAACACACCAGATTTTCAACAGTTGAAAAGCAAGCATAACGCATGCATATATAGAACAATAATGGACATTACAACAGCATGCAGATTGAATTGATGGCAACAGGCCACCAATATTGTGGTATTTTAACAGGGCACATGCATAGAAATAAATGCAAATATTTATAAACCAATAGGACCTATGTCCCAACAAATGTTTTGAGATTAGACATACTGACTGAGGTGTGGAATTGCATTTTTTATGCACATACAGTAGGGTGGGAAAAGATAGCTCAATTAACAACTTATATATCATTCTAGTTTTCACTACATTCCTATTAACTGCAGTTATATGTCCCTTACATGTATTATTACACTACCCAATGTCCTTATATTGTGCAATTGGATTTTGCTAGATCATTATATACATGAGCTGTATCTTACATACAAACTGTCCAAGATGCAGATGTTACTGCAACATATTTTGAGAGTTGCTCACACACACTTCTGCTAAGATGGTACACTGACAGATCTACTTTCATATAATTATTTAGATATGTTCAGGTGAAAGTGTCAGTTATATGTTAGCAGCTCCCTACATTTCTGGCAGCACAGTGACATTTCTGGGGAACACAATACCAAGCTACTCATGTGCCAAATTAACCTGTACATGCTGGCCATGAACCAACAGTTGAGGGCTGTACATATGCATACAAAATACTGGCACTCCCTTCATCCACGTTATATGGGCCTACCCAAGTGTGGGTTGACACTGCTTAATACTACACTACTATTTGTAGAATGCAACAGTACAACAACATATCAAAGAAAATGACACAGACGCACTCCATGAATCATACATTTATTAAAGGATTATTACACCTTTATTTATTGGGTTAAAAGACTTTTTGAAGGCTCTTTCATTTATTTTATATAACATTACATACAGAATAATTACTAACCTACTTCATGACACAGCCTATCTTCATGGGCTTGCTGGTTCATAGCCTGGACACCTGCAGCTGTGAAGTAAATCAGTGATATTGCGACATACCTATCCATAGTATAGACAAGCATAGCAATTCTTAGCTACTTAATACAATGGCGACTTAGTACTGGGGCATTAGGCATCATATGGGATTCCTGGATCCACTGGTCCAGTTGATCCTCCCTATGTTGATTCAGGTCAGATTAATGGTGCCTGACCTGCTCACCAGTCTGAGGAACACCAGTGGCACTGGTGAGATCATGGGCAAGACTGTTCCAGGCCTCCGTTTTATATTGGGTACCCTGGTACTGGCCCCGCAGGAGTCTTTCCTCAAGATTGTGGACAAGGAGCCAAACCATTACTTTGGACTCCTGGATGCCCCAGTGTTGCGCTCTAAATCGAGTGCCTTCACCAACACCAGCCATGCTGACTGCAGAAGGAAGCTACACCCAGTTATAGCAAGTATTCCTGCCTGTGGAGCTTAAATATGCCTCATTTCCCACATTTATTTGTGATTGGCCAGTTTTGGAAAAAACTCAGCTGTAGGCACGCCTGCTTAGCTGATGTTGGCAATGTTTAAAATTCCTTTGATAGATATGTGTCTGTTGAAAGTGCATGTTTGTAAAATGCTGTCATGGCTTAGTGGTTAAGTACTGTGACTATAGTGCACAGTATCCTGAGTTCGAGCCCTGTCACTGCTTTTTATTTTCCTGCTGGGCAGACCTGACTGGTTAAGGTACAGTAAAGCAGGTGTGAGCGTGTTTAACCGACTTTGCTCAACTTTGCCCAACGTTGCTCAATGTTGCTCGATGTTGTGCTGGTTAGCGCGGTGTGCAGCTACAAGCAAATATGTTGCAGTTGTGCTGGTTAGAGCGGTACGCAGCTATGTGCAATTGTATTTAAATATGCTCAATAATGGTAAAATGTATTTGGCAGTGCTTTATATTGCTTAAAATAGGGTACTCATGCCTCAGAATGCATATCCATTTCACTTTCATACATATATATATATATATATATATATATATATATATATATATATATATATATATATATAATTCGTTCACTACTACATTTAACATTTCAATGCTTTTTACAAAACTTATACATAAAAAATGTCAGGAAATATTTTTGTATACAGATTTCCCACAGAAAATGGAATGTGCAGTAGTGGGACTCGAACCGGGAATGCCTCCTCTTTGTGCAAAGGCTGTACCCCACTACGCTATTGCTATTTTGCTTAATTTGCATATATTTTTCTTATTATCCTCTTCTGGTGTCTAAGCTGCTAACTGTAGCTAAGCAATGGGCAAACCCGAGCAAACCCTCACAAATATGGGCAGCTATATCAGAAGAAAAAAAAATTATTTTTATTTTTAATTTTGTAAGTTGTTTAACATATGGGGGAGTGTAGTGTTACATTGTACACTTGTGAGCGGACTTGCTTATGTAACTTGAAATTGTGGCATTTCTTCATTGCAGGGGCGTGGATTTTTGGACTGCTCGTCAGTCTGACACGCCCCCTACACTCATGCACGCTCCGTGTAAGCTTTAGAGTTGAGGCAGTGCACCCTCATTAATATGCATGGCGCTCTGCCAACATACTCTTACACTGGCACTTCCGTGTAAGACTAATCTAGTCTTACACTGAAGATTAGTAAATCTGGGGGATTATTTAAGAAAAAAATACTTACTTTTTTTAAATAATGGCATTGTATAATGCCTCTCTGCTGCCCTTCCGCAGCTGTCTGGTATTCTGCGGCAGTTCTGATGTACTGCACATGCGTATGCTTACACAGTACATCAGAGCTGTGGGTGGAAGCAACGGAGAAAGCAAGATATCCGTTGCTTTTTACAAAGTGTCCTTTAACATAGCGAGACAGCTTTAAAAAAAGCAACAGAGAAAGGAAGATCCCCGTTGCTTTTTTTAAAGCTGTCTCGCTATGTTAAACTCCTTTAACATAGCGAGACAGTTTCTAAAATCAACGGAGATCTTGCGTTCTCCGTTGCTGTAAAAAAAAAAAAAAAACACTTATACTAATGGAAAAAGTCCGGGCGACCGGACCTTTTTCCATTAGTATAAGTCATGGATTTACAAAGTTCACGCTGACCAATCACGTTTTGGAATATTAATGGAGGGTCGTATAATTAGGAAATATGTGGTGTGCTGTAACTTTAATGATTCTGGAATGCTTATGAACACTTATACTAATGGAAAAAGTCCAGGTGACCGGACCTTTTTCCATTAGTATAAGTCTTTGATTTACAAAGTTCACACTGACCAATCACATTTTGGAATATTAATGGAGGGTCGTATAATTAGGAAATATGTGGTGTGCTGTAACTTTAATGATTCTGGAATGCTTATGAACAGGCAAATGATACATCTGAATAGCAATCTGAGGAAGCATTAATTGTAGGCCAATATGGTCTGTGTTAATGTAGGAGCTGAATGCTTGCACTTAAGTTCATATTATTTTATTGAAATTCATTACATATTATCACACTTGGTGTAGTTTAACAATATGAAATAACTTTTAGAGAAAATGTAATACAACATGACAAAGTTAATTACATGAAATAAGCAAGCAATATATGACAGGGTGTATGTTAATATGTAATTATCACCCACACAGAAGTGTTCTGACACCCCTGCAAGGGTGTTAATTACACATTAACACACCCTAGAGGGCATTATTGTGCTTGGAAAATGGTCTGTCTGTAAAATTGTTGTGTTTTACTTACTTGTTTATATATTTTTTATTACTATATTATTTATATATATATATATATATATATATATATATATATATATATATATATATATTTGATGTATAAGAGTTTGTCTAATTTTTCAAAGTTGCTGTAGTATATGTAAATGGTGTTAGGAGAAACATTTTTCATCCAAAATATATCATTTTTTTAAATATCTAAATATTTGTTTTATTTTTGGTTCCTTACTGCTAAAGTTTGTTTTCTCGCCAATCATTGGGGACTGAAATCACTAAATAATGACATACATTTGCCTTTCAGATTTCCTTCAGAAAATTCATGTTAACACAAATCCTGTTATTTAACTTATTTGTAATTTTTATAAGTAGGACATTTAAAATATATTCCTATTTTTGAGCCTTTGTTCCCCCTTTATTTCAGGCTTTATCTAGATTTCTTGAGCTAAAAGGTTGAAAGGTATGAAAACTTCTTATCTGCTGCTGCCAGTGGTCCATCATCTCACTGTCTCTCCGTCTGTCTCTCTCTCTCTCACACACACACACACACACACACACACACACACACACACACACACACACACTTGCACTTCCGAAAGATGCATGCTAAAACAAGTCCTACTACTGAAGGAACTTTGGGATTTTCTTAAGAGGAACATGTTCCTGTTTTGAGCATTTGTTTCCCCTTTATTTTAGGTTTTAGCCAGTTAAATTGATAAAAGAGGTGAGATGTACATAAACCTCCTCAGTGCTGCTGTTACTCGATCACTCTCTCCTCTTCACTCTCTCTCACTCATACACACCTCGCTTTCATGCATGCAAGTATGTATTCACACACAGACAGAAAAAAACACACAAACAGAAACATACACACACACACACACACACACACACAGAAACATAAGCATACACCCACACACTTTTTTCTGTTATACTTAGTTTTTACACTCACATCAAAAGCGCAGTTTAACGAGTGTAAAATAACATCTCAATCAATCTTGGTTTCACTCACATGCATGCATACGCCACTCACACACACAGACATAAACACACACACATAGGTTGTTCATTGGTTAGTTCTAGGCTAGCTGCCCTTGTGGGCTATGTTAAGCCTAGTCAAATAAGCCCATGTGAGAATCAAACCCTGTACCTTGTGTCTGTAAAGTAAACACCTTAACCAGTATGCCAGCCTCCCACTAAACTAGTCATACCTGCTGTATGCCAGGTGTCAGTTTCATTATTCCAGACATCATCGCTCTCACCACAACCTGTTGTATCCTAAACTAGAATCATTTAGCAATCTGCCTCCTCAGTATTCATCCGATCTCTAACCCGTCCAGCTCTCTTAACAGCTGCTTCTATACGACTGAGGGAAAGGCCTTGGGAGGACTTCATAGGTTCATAGTTAAGTACTAGGCTAGCTGCTCTCATGGACCATTTCAAGCCTAATCAATTTCCCTCAGTGAGAATCATACCCCATCTCTCTTGTTTGTGAGGTAAGCACCTTAACCATTATGCCAGCCCCCAACACACTTTTTTTTTTTTTTATGTATTTTACATTCACTGAACAGAAGAAGTGATGCTTAGCGAGTGTAAAATAATGATAGCCATTATTTTTTTTTTTCGGTCCAAGCTCCATGGCAGTTTGATATGCAGGCATAATTTTTCAGTGGGCATTACTTGTATATTAATACTCTGCTGGAGAACATTTGCTCCACAATCAGGGTGCTGATGTACAGTTTGCCAAGTCTCTAAGAATTTTTTAGAAAATGGTCTGTTTTATATATATATATATATATATATATAGATAGATATATAGATATATATATATAAATGTATATGTTAAGTTAGTACAGTGAGTGTAGTTAAATGTTAATAATATTTTAGTACAAGCCTCAAGTAGTATTGGGTAAGCTGCTTCCACTGTATCAAGATGTGCACCATGAAAGCTGGAAGTCCATGCAAAATGATGTGCGAGGAAGGTATATGGTTATGGAATGTAAAGTTTCATTGAAGAAAGGTATCCTGACTTCAGGATGAGTACCTTGCTTCTTTTATTATTATGAGTATGTTATTAAATTTACTTAGTCCTGTGAGCAAGGCATAGCATGTGGAGATTGATTGTAAGGAGAAAGTGACAGACATCCCTGCTATCAAACGAGATTTCCAGTAATGCTAATTTTATTTTATTGACTGAATAAGATAGGTATGTGGAATCAAATGTCTGTTTGATTAAGGAGCTGATAATAATTGTCCATATCCCCTGTGTGTTATGTTGATAGGTAGATGAGATGATATTTTGAATTAAAACAAAAGTAAAATACTAATTGTTAAGGTATGTAAAGTAAATGAAACTTGAGTGTAGATGAAATTGTGCATGAAATAGATGTTATATATTAAGATATTGCCCAACGGACTGAGTTGTAAATTGCTACTGCAATAAGTATAACACATTTAGAAACTGGAACATATATTTCTGTATGAAGATGGTAAATAGACAGTGAAATGCTATGCGCTAAAGAAGTTGAATGGCTTGGGGAATATTGGGTGGAGTTTTCATCACTCTGCTGTTAGATGTCAAAATAATGGCATGGTTTTTGATTGCTGACGTAGTGTTTTTTTCTGGGGTGGGGTCGGGAAAGAGGTTAGGGAACCCCACATTAAAAATAAGTGAACCTAGTAAGCAATAGTAATGAAAGAATTGATTACAAGAAAGGCTACAGAAGATAGTGTGTACTGGTAGTGAGAGTCCTAGATTTATAATGCTAAGTGATGTTGAGATTCGGGATGACTTTAATGGGATTTAGTTGAATGATATGTCCATCATTCACCTCAAGTGAAGAACTCTGAAAGTTAGAATAAATAAATAATGTCTGAGTGCTGTATGATTTCTGTCCATTATAATGAAAGGTGTTTAGAAGGATCTCTGGCAACCATAGAGTTCTGTAATTCAAGTGAAAAGTTGTAGCAGTGTAGAGGGAAGATAAATGCTCTTATAGTTAAGATTTATGGAAATATGTATGAAAAACTGGATGGTATTATGTCTCGTTATGAAAATGTAAATAGTTGTAAATATGTTTCCTTAACAACAATAAAGGTTTATTAAAAAAGGACAAAAAAACATATGTCGTGGGACAATATGGACAACAAAACACCCTAGATCACTATATCAGAAGTGTACTGCTATGAGGAGTGGACAGGTTGCCTAAAGGTAGAGTGGCAGAATGTTTTCAGGCACTGTTGCAGGCACAACAACTGCAAGTAGTAATATGGTCAGTTTGGCCACTTCAGTGCTAATCGTAGTGGTGATCCATAAGCCTTTCTTTGTGCTAGGTATCTCAGTGTTGATCAAGGTGATTGCAAGGAAGGTTTATTTAAAATAGAAGTTTTGTAAGAGAAGAACATCAGACTCAGACCTAGACAGGTACCCAAAATGGGGCAAGTGGGGGTTGTATTAGGATGTATGCCAAATGGTGGTGGCAGTTGTAACTGTGATGCAGACTAGCAGAATTAAGAAAGAGAAGGGGCTGTACAGTAACCAGTTACTCCAGGGAAGTTCTATGATATGCCTTATGATATAGTGGAGAAGGAATAAGGGGACAAGCTGCATGGTACTTTTAAGGAGAACTTTCATACATTTTTAATCTCAGCATAAACATGACATAAGCAAAATGGGAGACCAATATACTACAAGAATTAGCAGATAGAGAAATAAAAATAATGTAGCATATCTGGGCCTTTTGATATCCTGCTGTTGAAGGATTTTCATTCATCACCCATGGGGGTTGATTCCCCAATCCTGAGGAATACCAACTGCTACATCATCTGTAGTTTCGGCAGGTGCATCAGTAAATGAGAATGTAGCAGAGCATAGAACACCTGTAGTCTCAAGGGATGCATCAGTAAATGAAAATATACCAATGTATCAAAGTCTTGTGATTGTCCATGGATGATGGATATTGAACATTACTAACCATTGGAGTAACCTGTCAAGGTCAAGCACTAAATCAGTACATTTTGACTTGTCCTGTCTGGTAGTCTGACTGGCATTTTGTTGGATTTTCCATTAGAAACAGGTACTGCTATAGCATAGCTCTGCTGATTGGGTATGCCTCATATGCGCATTCAGTGAAGCATCTATTCCAGTCTCATGCAGGTTGCATTCAAGGTTTAAGAAGAGTCATGAACAACTGACTATTTATGTGATTTTCACATTGCTAAAGTAACTGAGGAAGCTACCAGCTTAAAGTTCATAAAGCAGTTCCAATAGATGTGTGGTGGTGGGGTACTCAGTGTTCTACTTAGGAAAAACAGTCTGCTCATTAATAGACATATATATGTATAGTATCCACGGTGGTGGTGCTGCGGTAGCTTTGTCGCCTCACAGTAAGACGCTGTCTGGTTCGATTCTCAGCTAGAGCATCTTCTGCGTGGAGACATGCGTGAATGGGTGTACCTTTGTTGAAGGTTGTACGTCAGGGCTGGTAACTCGGCACATAAAAATCAACTACCAATCATTAGCGGACCGGAGTTTCGCTGTGGTGACCCCTAACCGGGAAAAGCCGAAAAGACACAAACAAACATACTGCTTGACATGAATAACTCATGTTTTTATTGCAAAAAAGGAAATTAACAAGCTAAAGGCATTAATAAACTTGGGCAATGAGAAAGGGAAAATGGGTAGAGACTAGAAGCAAAGCCTTCTGTGAGATTTCGCCTTGGCCTGCCAGGGTATCAGGCCAGGCACAGTCTTTACTAAGGGCATACTTCTCATCCTTAAAATTCATAGCCCTGGCCTTTACAATCTTAGCAGAGGGGCATAAATGAAAGTCTTTATATACCAGGCCCTATATAGTAAGTGATAGAGAATCCTCATATAAATCATTGGATAGGCTTAGTTTATGTAGTTAATAAGTTATGCACCAGAAGGGACCTTATAAAGAAGCAAGGCTAAATCTGAGGAATAACATTGTAGTGATATGTATACATCATAGCCATTGAGAAACATGACTAAGGGTATACAGGACACCATATCATAAAAGGACAGATTCTGAGTCACGATTACTGAAGGCATTAGGACAGATGAGGAAAGAAGGCACTTCCTTTGCAGGTGTATTAGCATTGAATTTTTGTTGTCTAATCAGAGAGTACAACTTTATACTTGATGTAGGGGTTATTTTCAGGGTGCATGATTTGCTGAGCAGTGGTAACATAGCAACTAAGAAGCATAACCTTTCTGGATCTTCTGCTGATTTTGGAAGTAATATGCGTATACAAGGGAGGATGGGAGAGAACTAAGGGTGCAGAAATTGTATGCGTATACAGGGGAGGATGGGAGAGAACTAAGGGTGCAGAAATTGTATGCGTATACAGGGGAGGATGGGAGAGAACTAAGGGTGCAGTAATTGTATGCGTATACAGGGGAGGATGGGAGAGAACTAAGGGTGCAGAAATTTGTTTTTTAGTATGATAAACAAATAGTGGTGCAATTTCTAAACAAGTGCTCAACAAAGAAATTAAGGTCAGAAAGCTTGCCTAAGACAGTGCTGTTGAGGCACTTGCATGTAAACTTCACATTAAAATGTTAACACTCCCAAAACTTTTAATGAAATTTCTGACTTAAAAATTATGTACCTTACATATAGATCCTAGTTCTAAACAACATGACAACAATAGCAGGCCACAGACTATTCAAGATAGGATTATAATAAAGCCTGATTGCAGAAGCAAAGTTCAATTGTAATGGTATACATTGAGTACATCTATCGCCTAAGAGAACTACGGAAACTAGTCAAAAACATTTGTAATACTTGGAGAGCCTCTACAACATTGCATAAATCTCTAAAGTTCACATAGCGGGTTCATAATGAAACACCATGCCTCTCTTCAGTGAGATACAGAGTCATAAAAAGGACATCCAAACTACTAAACATTGCGAACACATCATCACAAATCTAGATCTTAAAAATCGCATTTTGATGAAGTAGGATATGACTAAATAAGTACTTAACACTCCACAGTGATATTATGTCTTCACCAAATGAGGCATAATAAAAATTAGTGTTGCCATAAATAATATGACATGCTGTTAAAATCAGTAAAGCTTCAATATCTTTAAGCATCACTACAAATGGGTCCACTTCAAAACATCTAAAACCCATAACATCTAATTTCATAACATTGAGACCAGAACTTCTAAAACACAAAACATCTAAAACCCATAACATTGAATTTCATAACATCTAACAGTACAAATCACTTGAAAATAATATCCCCTCCACATATAATGATATATAACAACACCAAACTACCAAAAACACTTTTTACTATGTTTCTGCAGGGGGATTGATACAGTGGGGTTAGGAAATTTTTTTCCACTGTAGTGGGATCTTGTAGTTGGTATATTTAATTTACGTGGGGTGTGGGGGTTGCCCCCCTTCTGGAAGCTGCCTACTAGTGTGGACCTAGGGATGTATGAGTGCTTAGTAGTGTTGAATAAGATGTCAGCAGCTGTTCTGACATTCATCTGTGGCACATTTACAAAACCCAGTACCCCTGGAAAATATATTCTGCAAATGCATAAATCAGCAAATAACATCATACAATCAAAAAATATATAAATACAAACTTTTAGGAATACAACAGTTTGAAAGGCTACATCAGCAAAGATAAATACACACACACACTCACAAAACTCTTTGCTAGTACCTTATGGACCATATACACCCTGCAGGAAGGCAGCTCTTTACAGCTGCCCACATTATGTGCGGGGCATTTGCATCAGACATGCACAGCCACATTTTATGGACAGCACAATAGTATTTTTTTTCAGATATGTTGCATATTTCTCTCTTTAGAAGTCTGAAGCTATTTACATAGAGTTTTGCTTGAAATCATGCCCTAACCACAGTGGAACATATTGCTTGCCCATGCATAAGTTGGTAGAAAGTGCATCTAATTAAGATCTTCTACCTGGCTCTTGAATGAACAAGTTCTGGAAAGTACACATTTAAAAGCAGTCACTACTCAAGTACAGAGTCCTAAGTTGAACATAGGCATCATGCTTTATAACTATCAGCCTTTGCAGACAGTGGAATATCTACCATATGCAGCAATAGTTGTTACAGAAAATGGACACATTATTTTGGCTACCATCTGCATAGCCATTTCAATAGGTACTTTTGAAGATTTTTTTATTTTCTATTTTTTTATCCTTATGGAGCAGACCATATTGGCTGCTAGCGTTGACTCTATTTGATCTCAGATGCCAAGAGTATTCCTGACTCCCTGTGACATAGTCTGAATCCCACCCATTGCCTAGAAGGAAAATGAGGCATCCCAGTGTAGTGTTATACTGTCAGCTATAGGAAGTTTTCATTTGCAGTCATCAATACATAAGGCCATTAGAGTTGATAAAATCCATTGCTTTATTCCCCTGATATCTGACATGCATGGGAAGCATATCCCTGGTATTGCCACCAGAACTGCCATCCCTGCTTATGATCGCCTTCTTTCACTCCCCTGTGAATAGGTGATCCTGTACAATACCACTGCCGTTCCTACTCCCGAAGATGGCTACTCAAGTGATGGGCTCGCTAGTGGAACCCTAGTCATCCCTATCACAGCTGGAGCTCCATCCATTTTGCTATGCAACCAACTCAGTTCTTTTTATGAGTTACTGGTGTGTCGGCCCAATTCAAGTGCCATATGGTATCTTATTACCATTTCCCTGGCCAAAAAAATTACCTGCTCTTATTTGGTATTGCACAAAGTGTGAGGAGTTATTGTTTTCTTATTTCCCCAATATGTAATGATATGTTAAATAATTATATCCTGCTGACTCTGCATAATGAAATGAACATAACCCCTGCTTCATTTGCACCCACTGAAATGGAGGCACCTTCTGTGTTATTTGACCTACACAATAACCATGCTTCTTAGCTTATAAATGCTGTACTTGAAGCAGTAGGATGTTAAATGACCTATAAAAAATTCTAAAGTTTAGTAGAATAAATTTCTTATTTGGTGATAGGAGTTACAAGAATAGTGGCTGGAGCATTCAGTGATAGGAGTTATGGGACTGGTGACTGATAGCATTAAGTGACTGGAGTTATAGGAATTGTGATTGATAGCGTTCAGTGACTGGAGTTATGGGAATAGCAATTGATAGCATCCAGTGACTGGAGTTTTGGGAATGGCAATTGATAGCATTCAGTGACTGGAGTTATGGGAATGGCAATTGATAGCATTCAGTGACTGGAGTTATGGGAATGGCAATTGATAGCATTCAGTGATATGAGTTATGGGAATGGCGATTGATAGCATTCAGTGATGGAAGTTATGAGAATGGTGATTGATAGCATTCAATGATAGGAATTATGGGAATAGTGATTGATAGCGTTCAGTGACTGAAGTTATGGGAATGGAGATTGATAGCATTTAATGATAGGAGTTAAGGGAAAATGGGCTAATAACACTCAGTATTGAGAGGTACAGGGATGGGGCTAATAGGATTCAATAACTGGAGTTATGGGAATAGGGGATAATAGCACTCACTGCTGGAAGATATAGGGAATGACGGCTAATAGCACTCAGTGATGGAAGTTACAGGGATGTGGGCTGAGAGAATTTAGTGATTAGAGTTACAGGAGAATGGAGGCTGACAGCACTCAGTGATAGAAGTTACAGGGATGTGGGCTGAGAGAATTTAGTGATGAGAGTTACAGGGGAATGGAGACTGATAGCATCCAGTGATGGGAGGATAAGGAATGGGGTCTAATAGCATTTAATGATGGGAGTTACAGGGGAATGGAGACTGATAGCATTCAGTGATGGGAGTTATAGGAGAATGAGGGCTGATAGCACTCCAAGATGGGAAATACAGAAATGTGGGCTGATAGTATTCAGTGATGGGAGTTACAGAGGGATGAGGGCTGGTAGCATTCAATGATGGGAGTTACAGGGGAATGGGGGTTGATAGCATTCAGTGATGGGAGTTATAGGAGAATGAGGGCTGATAGCACTCCATGATGGGAAGTACAGAAATGTGGGCTGATAGTATTCAGTGATGGGAGTTACAGAGGGATGGGGGCTGGTAGCATTCAGTGATGGGAGTTACAGGGGAATGGGGGTTGATAGCATTCAGTGACAGGAGTTACAGGGGAATGAGGGCTGATAGCACTCCATGATGGGAAATACAGAAATGTGGGCTGATTAGTATTCAGTGATGGGAGTTACAGAGGGATGAGGGCTGGTAGCATTCAGTGATGGGAGTTACAGGGGAATGGGGGTTGATAGCATTCAGTGATGTGAGTTACAGGGGAATTTGGGCTGATAACACTCAGTGATGGGCATTTCAGGGAAATGAGGGCTCACAACATTCAGTGATTGGAGTTACAGATGGATGGGGGGCTGACAACAGTCAGTGGGCGAGTTACATGGGAATTGGGTGCTGACAGCACTCAGTGATGGGAGTTACATGAGAATGAGGACTGACAGCATTCAGTGATGGGAGTTACTAGGAATCCTGGCTGATATCATTCAAACCCAAATATCCCAGTGGTTTGCCCAGTGCCTTTGGCTGCTAATCTTTTCTTTACATAACTGAACATGTCTTATGGTACTATTAGTACCACTGAATGTGGTCCTGATGGATCATCCTTTTATGCTGTGCATGAAACTAGTTACATCAGTCCTCCTGCAAATGTTCACAGGTTAATTAGACTACATGATAGGCTTTCTCTAGAAATGTAATATACTTTGGTGATAGTATTAGGGGAGTGAAAGTCAAAACAGGGCGGAGATGCAGTTTGTGTGTCAGAGGTTGTTCTGTCCATTTCAATAATTTAAGTGTAATACTTCCCAGATGTGCTGTTAAAATACAAGTGAAAATAATTAATAAGACAATTAGAATTAAAATACATTTTAATATTCATGTGAACCACCATTTTCAGATTTGCGAAAGAGGACAAACAGAAGAGTGGTGAACTTGCCGGAAAGTATTAATCCTTAACAATATACACACATTTTATACACACTCTTCACATTTGCTGTAGCTCTTTTAGAAGTCCAATTCCAGAACTATTTCCTTGATTAGGAATACATTGGCTCCTGCTTTTGTGAGAAAGCTACTGTATTGAAGGAATGTTATATCAGGCAGTTAGACTTTTATTGAATGTCAAGCTGCATAGTCTATGATGCTAAAATTTAAGCAGAGCTCTGTTGGATATACTGCCAATACAAAAGTAGAGTGCATTCACAAAAAATACTGGTCAGAGTGTGTGTAAAGCACTGTAAGATGCATGGTTCTTTATCAAATGCCCATCCCCATGATTGTTATATATTTATTCTTCATTACAAAGTAGCACGCTGTTTTAATACATTGGTTTGTCCATGCCTTTGAGGATCAACACAGCCCACTGAGTTTTAAACATTTACTTTCCTTGTCTTCATTTTTATGTAGTTGCATTAAAGTAACTTGGAGAGATATCCTGAGGATTAGCACTTAACTACATTTAAACTGGCTATCACTTTTACTTTAGTATTGCCATAAATCGTTGCCCTTTACCTGTCAGTCTTTTGCTGCTGGTCTTTTTCTTCCTGTGTATTCATTCCTAACATGGCTTCTGTACCTAAGGGCTAGGTATACAAAATATAATTCAAAGTCTTTGAAAGAGAAATTATGTTGCTAAGACTTTCTTTGTCTGTGAACTTGCAAATGCAGATGATAATGCAGCAGGAGGTATCAGCAGTAAATATTTCTCAGTGAATACATTCTCAAGTTCCAGCTCAGTTCCAGTAATAAAACCACCATCCTAAAACTTCTATGCACGATCTTATTTTTCAGAACTTCTAGACATGTTAAGTTTATTCAGCTTCATATATTTCATTCATTGTAATACATTAAGGTTTATGGAGAAATTTTTGAAATATAAGCAGAGTAAGTACTGCTCTTCGAGTTATGTAGTACTTTGCAGCAAATATATATACTGTTTGAGAACTGAACTTATGCAGTAAAGAAAAGAATCACAACAGTCCCTTGCTTTTTCTTTGTAGATCCAGCATCTGACTGTTTGCTTCTCAGGCATTGAAACTAAGAAATGGACTTGTCGCGAGTTTTGATTAGGATGTTATTAAACAAAAGTACAAATATATAGCATGCCATTTAGTAAATGCATGCTACTCTGTCCTTAATGGATTTATCACATCATCACACCTCCCTATTGTAGTCTCATCCAAGAGCATATACCATGCTGAATACAGTTTATCCATTTCCTCCAGTGAGTTGCTAAGGGCTTACCATCCACACCGGAAACTGATCCTGAGCTAGAATGCTTAGGAATAAACCATAGTTTGTAAATACAAACAGAACTTGCTTCAGATGAAGGCCAGAAAAGAATTAGTTAAGCAATGCAGAGATCTTCTAGACTGTGGATGACATTATTCTGATAATGTAATACATTCTTGACATTAGTTGTCGGAGAGTGGGCATAGCAGTGGTGTAGCTTGGTTCATAGATAGGTAAGGAACTTTTAATACTTCAAATTTTAATAAAGCTGAGTAGTTAATGAAAACTGATTTAGATTCAGTGAGTAGCTCTAACAATATCTTAAAGATGTCTACTGTGCCCTGTGTGCACAGAACTGGTATTTGTTCACTAGCTATATTTACATGCAGTACCAAACCATAAGTAAAGCTCAGTCTTGCTGCTGCTGTCGGGCAGTATGTTTTGTGCATAATGAATTATGGCAGCAGGTAGTGCTACACACAAACAGCCTGAAAAGGCTACATATAAAGAGCATGTCAACATTTAAGTTTTTATGAAGGACTAAAATATCTGAACTTGTACAGTGTCTCTTATATACATTTAAGATGAGATCTTATTCGGGTATATAGGGCATTTAGAGACAACTATCTCTGGGAATGTTTGGGGTTATCAAACAATAGTAGAGAATCATTAGGCAACCTGTGTAGAAGATTCTACAGGAATGAGAAACTCTCAATTGGCTTTCTGAGAGAGCAGCTAATGCATGGAACAGCCTAGCAAACTACATCAAACCAAGCACTAGTTTAAATATTTTTAAGAAGAGCCTGGGCACTTTTATGGAAACAACTGTTTTGTATATTGATAGGCAAGAAGGTCATTATTGCCCTTGCTTGAAATATTTGTATGCATTTATGTATGCATGTACTCAGTGTTCCATTTTTTAATCATTATCAGCCATTTTTGCTTGCTGTTAACCTTGGATAACAGTTGCAGTTAATGATTGGCTTTCTTAAATCAAGCCCCTGATTTTCAGCCATAGTGAGATGACAGGAGTAAACCGACCAAAACTATCAACCATTTAAGTGTTGAATACACATTCTTCTCTTTCTCAAATTTCTAGCATAACAAATATTGGTGGCTGTGGTGGTAGCAGTCACACTTTGGCATGTGACATTGGATGTCCTCATACAGTACTCGGTATTAAACCTTTTATAGCTTCCATCAGGAGAAAGGTCCGCTGAAAAAGAATATTTTCCTAGAAGAATATTTCAATAAATTGTCAATTGTCTTTCCCTTTTACCTGCCATCACTGAGTGCTATATGTCTCCATTCCTCTGTACCTCCAATCACTCAGTACTATCAGCTTCCATTCCCCTGTACCTTCAATCACTGAGTACTATCAGCTTCCATTCCCCTGTACCTCCAATCACTGAGTACTAGGAGCTTCAGTTCCTGTGTACCTCCAATCACTCAGTACTATCAGCTTCCATTCCCCTGTACCTCCAATCACTCAGTACTATCAGCTTCCATTCCCCTGTACCTCCAATCACTGAGTACTAGGAGCTTCAGTTCCTGTGTACCTCCAATCTCTCAGTACTATCAGCTTCCATTCCCCTGTACCTCCAATCACTGAGTACTAGGAGCTTCAGTTCCTGTGTACCTCCAATCACTCAGTACTATCAGCTTCCATTCCCCTGTACCTCCAATCACTGAGTACTAGGAGCTTCAGTTCCTGTGTACCTCCAATCACTCAGTACTATCAGCTTCCATTCTCCTGTACCTCCAATCATTGAGTACTATCAGCTTCCATTCCCCTGTACCTCCAATCACTGAGTACTATCAGCTTCCATTCCCCTGTACCTCCAATCACTGAGTACTAGGAGCTTCAGTTCCTGTGTACCTCCAATCACTCAGTACTATCAGCTTCCATTCCCCTGTAATTCCCATCACTGAATTCTGTTGGCATGCATTCCTCTGTAACTCCCATTACTGAGTACATTGGCTGTGCTTGACATGCATGACATTTTTAACAAGCACATGCTTCTTGAATGGCACATATTGCTATCCTGCACTAGGAATGAAATTAATGAATGAAGATAGGGGAGGTAGTAGAGAAAGTCAAAATAGCCAAGTTCCTGGGCCTTCACATTTCTTTTTTTTTTTCCATAGTAAATCTTTATTGTTAAATTATTTTCATACACAAGTAAAAACAAACACAAAATTTTAAGAGAAAAAATATAAAACAAAGGATTACTAACTAATATCACTAACTATCACACTAAACAAATATACAATATTTACAAGAATGCTTCCATGTAAAACATTAAGAATAGAGAAAAAACAAAAAGTAGTTAATAACATTTCCAGTAATATACAGTTTAAATACAAAATTCTCTCCAAGCAAGTATATAAATGTGAGTATTATGCTAATATAATATTAAATATCTGTTCCCAAATTTTTGGGTTATTAATGTTTTTATTATTCGGACTTAAGAGTAGTTTATGAGCTAATATATGCTTTGTTGCCAAAACTCTAGTTTTCCCAAGATGTTTTAGATGGGTCTAACCAATTAGTGGCTATATAAAGTTTCATTAACAGAAAAATATTAATATATATGGTACTTTGTGATCTAGGGAGTTCTTTCGGAGGAATATGTAAAATCGTAAATTTCCATGACAATGTTATACATTGGTAACCCATCTTCTGAAGTTGAATCTTAAGGGAATTCCAAAGCTTATATATGCATTTACAGCTCCAGAACATATGAAGAAGATCAGCCGGTTGATTTTTGCAGTATGGACAAGTTGGAGAGTTTTTAGCATTAAAGTTATGTAGGGTAAGGCGTGTATAATATGCATTATTCCATATCATCAACTGGGTATACATCAATTTTTGAAGAGAAGTAGATTTTATAGTCAAGTCAAATGCTTTTAACATATTACTTTTGTCTGTCACTAAAATTTTCTCTTCCCAATAGTTGGATAACAGAATTTTATCATGAAATTTAAAGTCTTTAATTAATTTATTTGTTGTTGTTATATATTTAATATCCTGTTGGAGGGCCTGCCACAACTCAAAGCATTTATTAACATTTTCATCTTCAGGTTTAGGGCCTTCACATTTCTGATAACCTCTCCTGGGCTGCTAACACCAACCATATAGTCAAGAAGGTTCAACAGAGGCTTCATCTCCTGCGAAAGCTCAAAAAGGCCAGGCTCCCACTGTCTGTTCTTATTACTTTTTATGGGGGAGCTATCAAGAGCATCCCCACTAGCAACTTCATAGCATGGTTCAACAACTGCACAGCTGCTGAGAAGAAACTACAGAGGGTGGTGAGGGTGGGGGAGAAAATCTTCGGCATAAACTTCTCTTCAATTCAGGAGCTTTTCTTTACAGAGCAAGAAAGAGAACATATAAAATACTTGCTGATTCAACCCATCCAGCCTACAACTGGTTCTCACAACTTGCGTCTGGAAGGAGGTACCACAGCTTCCGCTGTAAGACTACCAGATTCAGGAACAGTTTGTATCCTGCAGCTGTGAGACTTATTAATATGGGCACCTACAGTAATACCTGATACACTGAAGCCTCTTTTTCATTTAATTCTGCTGTTCTGAGCAATTACCGTCAGCATTACTATTATGCAATATGCTGGCTATACTGAGTAGCGTCTAAGGTTAACAAGTTCAATACAGTAACCAAACAGCTGCTATTCACTCGTCTCTATTTATTCTCTGTCTTAGCAGTGTAAGGCTTTGGTGGTGGGTTATTTATCACTGGATAATGAGTATTGAATGTGTTTATGTAATGTGAACTACCTCTTGCATGTTATACGTGTTATTTTCTTATGTTATTCTTTGATACCGCTGTATCTATGTTATTTGCACTGCATTTCTCTTGTGAGCTGACATTTGTAATTTCATTTAGGCTGCACTTGTGCGGTCCTAAATGACAAGAACGTTTCTTTGAATATTTGAATCTTTTGAAATCTTTGAATGGCGGCCCAGCAAATCAGGTGCTTATATATATTTTTATTGGTCAAACTATATATTACCCAGAACTGGCTTGATGGGACCAGGTTATCATGGGATGAATTCAAAGAGTTTTCTAAAATATGTTAAGGTGTATAACCACTATACAAGGATTAGTGGGAACAAAATCTAGATTGTTTTTTTGTAAATAATAATAATTGTATGCATTTAAAATAATATTAATTGTATGTGTTTAAACTTTGTAATAATTATCATAATTATCTGGGAAATAAATTGTATAATTATTTTTCCTGACAAATGCAGTACTAATCTACTACTTATTCTTTCTTAGGCTTACATCAGTTTTTGTACAAGTTGAATATAGTAGTTGTCTGTCTTGTTATCTTTTTTTCTTTCCTTCCTTCAAATTGTTGTTATGTCAGCTCTTGGTGCCCCGATATATTTTTCTAAATCAGAAAATTGTCAAGAGCTTGGTAGGATTTTCCTGCATTGCTTATTTATTCTGTAGCAGTGTATGGAGTGCTTATATTATTTTGTAGCAGTTTACAGAGTACTTATATTATTTATTTTCTAGCAGTATATGTCGCCATGACACTGAGCATTAATTACGTTTATTAGTGCAGAGTACGCTTTGCTAAAAGCATAAAGCTCCTCTTTAACTATTCAGTCTTGATTGAGTGTGGGATGCATGACAAGTTTTATAAACATGTGCTTCTAGTGAATGCCATCTGTTACTGTCCTGCGCAAGGAATGGAGGCCCAGCAAATCACTCGCTTATATAAAGCATTGTTTTCACATTATCCTCAGAAATTTTCTTCTCAAACATGCATTCAAATCTTCTAAAAATAGTTATACCATAATGAGAGAAATGTTGCCTGTTGCTTTACAAAGTAGGTATTCAAACGAATTGGTTTATGGCTTACGTTATTTGCAAATTATATAAAATGGGAGTACATATCCACTGTAAAACAAGACAACATAATAATCTGTTCAGGAGAAATTATTGAATCAGTGTCTCAGTGCTACTTTCTTTAAACAGATACGAGGGTTCCCTAAAAAAAAAATCTGCATTTTGTACAAAGTTTAAAGCACAAAGTATAGAACTATTTAATCAAAGAAAAGTCTGTGTTTTATGTTATACTAAAGTAATCATTTCCAGACATGCAAGTAGCTGCAGACATCAGAAACTAAATGATACCACATTAATGAATGAATAAAGCACTACTGTCTAATAAATGTTTAATGTTCAGAAAAACATTAAAACTGATACAACTTTGTTGTATGCAGTTAAAGAACAGCAGAGAACACTGCTAGATATGTGAGAAGTATGTGAATGTTTCAAGGTATCACCTACACACCACTGTGTGACAAAATTCAGGACTACACTGTTTATGAAAGAAATCTAAATGGTAACATATAAGGGTAAGCCTTGATCAAAAGCAAATCAACAAATATAGTGCTATCGGAATACAACATTGTCCAGTCAGTGATATCAGTCATTACTGATTCATTATTTAGTTATTTATGTTATTGTCTGCATTGTTTGTTAACATGGTTGCCACCTATAATGTTATCTACTGATGACATGCCAAAGATCCCTTCCAACCATGACCTTAGATAACCCAGATAAAATTCTGTTACATTTTTATTATCATAAAGTTAACAATGAGAATAAAGTAGCAGTTACAGAATCCTTTCTGAAGACACGGATAGTCGTGTAGACAACCATTGACAACAAAGTTTCAGCCAATGTAATATAGGATGCATGAATAATATATCACTTCATTTGTAAGGGATTCAAACACATTATGCACTTTCTTGTAAATGCCTTCTATGCAATGTCCTTAGTACACATGCCTAGGATTACTGAGATTCATGAAATGCAAGTATTTTAATGGCATCATGCATATACACAACAACCCAAAAGCAGTTGTGGGCAATGGTACAAGGATTCTTGTGGACCCATGTGCATAGAGCAGTCCATAGTACAAAGAGGTAGAAGCTATAGCAGGGTGGGCCTAACATTACAGCAGTAAAGGCTATCATGGTGGCAGAGGGGCATCGCATTGCCCCAAAGAAGGTATACCTCTTAAATGCCTCAAAGCATTTGCTGGACTGGACCTTGCACCATTGCTGCATGTAGACATATTGCTTAGAGTTGTACTTAATACAGTAGATGCCAGGTGATAGTCTCCTGCTGTTACTTGTGCTTTCCTTTCTTTTTTTTCAAATCCTCTGGGGAAGCACTATAATACCTATAGTTTACATTAGACATATACGCCAATGTCTGTGTGTGCATGTATGTGTATGTTAACTTATTTTTATATTGTATGCATTACCTTGCAATATGTATTATACAGCATAGTGTATAGCACACACAACCCTCGTTACAGTGACAGTGCAAGGTCTACTATGGGTTATACAGTAGTATACACTGAATGGTGGCAGATGAAGCATGATGGGAGAGCAGCTGCATGCATAAAACGAACCATTTCCCGAAGTCGTTCCTTCATTATTCATGTATGTGGAACAGTTATCCCGTGCATAACATTACTTAAGTGATCTGCTGTACGGTGGAATGTGTTTAGCTGATGAGTTGCTTCCTTGCTGTTGAACTGCATTACAGTTTGGATGTACATTAATTGCTGGGAGATTGGTGTAATGGGTAAGGTGTTTACCTTACAAACACAAGGTGCAGCATTTGATTGTCACATGGGCTAATTGTCTAGGCTTAAAATGGCCCACCAGAGCTGTAAGCCTAGTACTAATCTGTAAACTTATAATCTGTGACCATGCAGTAGTACAGCTTCATTGTGCAGCTTGATATCTGTGTGTTTTCCTTCATTTGGTTTAGACTGCCTATTATGATGATCGACCATGTTCTGATGAGCAGCACATGGTATTTATATCAGTTGTTTAGTATTAGTTTTTGTTATAATTAGTCTGCACTTGCATGCTTATAAAATATAGTCTCTTAGTTTAGCCCTTACTCCATACTTTTAGGTTTTGTAAATTGTGAATGACTGAAGTTGGTGGCCACCTGTACTTAATGCTTCTACATACCTGTCCCATTACCTGTACACTGAGGAAAAGGCAGACAGTCTCATTCTTTAGTACACATTTCTGAATACACAGGATTATGGTACATGAGTTCTAATACATACCACTCCTATGCTGTATATACAATATGTAGCTGGATTATTATTATATCATTAAACAATACAGGATGCCTTTATGTTCAAAATGCTCAATTAAATGATGGTTGCATTATATAACTACCAAGAGAACAGTTGGTAGATTTTATTGCTGTCTGATTGATTTCATTAATGAGTAGACCCATGGAAACACACACACACACACACACACACACACACACACACACACACACACACACACACACACACACAGACACAGACACACACACACACACACACACACACACACACACACACACACACACACACACACACAGCAGCATTATATAGTTCTCCATTGATTTATTCATACTTCTCACTATATATACCTTATAGCCGTCTTCCTCATTTTTCTTAATCCCATTTATCAACAGGATCTTTTCCTTGCACATTGCTGCATCTGCATTTCTTACTGTTTATAATTATCTTTATTTAAATATGAAACAAGGCTGCATTTTTACTACTCTTTGTACCTCTGCCTAAACAGAAAATCTCTGTAAAATAGACATGTGTCATAATGTATTATATCTGTAATGTCTGAATATAATAGTATTGTATTTACTAACTTGTCATTTTCTGTGGAGATTTTCTCCCTGGCCCTCTGCTGAAAAAGGGCTTTAGCTCAGTCAGACTAATCCGGGCAAGAAATGTCTAATAAAATAAATATATAAATATTATGCTTTCTAATGGGTTTATATATTATATAATTATTTACTAAAGTTGATGTGTACAAGAAAATGAGGGTGATATATATATTTATTACAGGTTTCCCTTATTTGCTTGATTATATGTGTTTGTTTTATTTACTCACATTTGTTGCTTGCTGTATTAAAGTGTAGCTATTTGCTGACTGCAAACTTTAACTGTGCACGCACACACAGTCTGTACCACTCTATTGAATCCAAGGCTAGAGTACAAACATTTTATTTTTGTATCAAAAATCTCATCATTAAAGCATCAAAAAGTACTCCTCAAACATATTGCCAAGGAAAATAAATTGCATGTATTTGTGGAGGATATAAAGACTAAGTAATTCTAAAGTAACTTTAAATAAGGAGCGCCTGTTAAAACATCCATCATTGCAATCAAAAATGTCATTTCTATAATTAAAGTTACAGCACTAACTTTAATTAGATGATATTTTTGATTACAATGATGTCATCTTTATAATTAAAGTTACAGTAATAATAAAATATGACAATATTTAACATCCTTATAATAAAATATTTGAATAATAAGGTAAATAAATCCCTCAAATATATATTTGTATATATATATATATATATATATATATATATATATATATCTTCTTCTTCTTTCGGCTGCTCCCATTAGGGGTCGCCACAGCAGATCAACTGTTTCCATTTCTTCCTGTCCTCTGCATCTTGCTCTGTCACACCAACCACCTGCATGTCCTCTCTCACCACATCCATAAACCTTATCTTAGGCCCTCCTCTTTTCCTGTTACCTGGCAGCTTCATCCTTAGCATCTTTTTCCCAATATACTCTGCATCCCTCCTCAGCACATGTCCAAACCAACGTAATCTTGCCTCTCTGGCTTTCTCTCCAAACCTTGCAACCTGGGCTGACCCTCTAACATACTTATTCCTAATCCTGTCCATCCTCTTCACACCCAGTGCAAATCTTAACATCTTCAACTCTGCCACGTCAAGCTCTGACTCCTGCCTTTTTGTCAATGCCACTGTCTC
Organism: Protopterus annectens; assembly: GCF_019279795.1. NCBI lineage: Eukaryota > Metazoa > Chordata > Ceratodontiformes > Protopteridae > Protopterus > Protopterus annectens. The sequence goes on from NC_056732.1 coordinate 944,559,980, forward strand.
CAACCCATATAACATAGCTGGTCTCACTAGCCTCTTGTAGACCTTCCCTTTCACTCTTACTGGTACTCGTCTGTCACAAATCACTCCTGACACTCTTCTCCACCCACTCCATCCTGCCTGTACTCTCTTCTTCACCTCTCTTCCACATTCACCATTACTCTGAACTGTTGATTCCAAGTACTTAAACTCATCCACCTTCGCCACCTCTACTCCCTGCATCCTCACCATTCCTCTATCCTCCCTCTCATTCACACAGATATATTCTGTCTTAGTCCTGCTGACCTTCATTCCTCTTCTCTCTAGAGCATATCTCCATCTCTCCAGGGTCTCCTCCACCTGTTTCCTACTCTCACTACAGATCACAATGTCATCTGCAAACATCATAGTCCATGGGAACTCCTGTCTGATCTCGTCTGTCAACCTGTCCATATATAAATAACAGTTATGATATGGTTTGTAATCCATATCAAGACAAGTCCACAAAAATCTCTATGTTGATCTCCAATATGTGAATTTCTTCCCAAATTTGATATAGTGATTGTATTCATTCAGATATTTAAGCAAATATGTTAAAACCTTCCCAAAATAAACAACTTTCAAATAACCTTGTAGGTTCTGTCCAATGTATTTATCAAGGGTAGACTAAAGCAAGTTTACTGAACCCATCGGCATCTTGGTTAATAGTGCTTCTTAGGAAGCAGCCTGGGATTAGTGCTACTGGTGAGAGAAGCAGCAAAGGACCATTGATTCCTAGCTGTGTGCAGTTGTGTTGAGACCAGCACTGTCTGCACTACCAGACAGATAGAGGCGCCAGTAATCAACCCAATCTTCAGAGGCACTTCTCCCTGTTCAGCCCACACTAGTAAGTGCTAACTATATCTGTAACCAGTTTAGTTGAAATAGTTATTCTTGAAATATTGTAGCAATAGTTTCAGGTATACTGACAACCACCTACTGCTTAAACAAGGTGACACAGTGTGTGAGAGACATAGTTATAAAATTTTATTGGAAGCAAAGCTTTCACATAAGACCACTACAAATAGCAAACAAGCTATCAGTAAGATACAGTACCACACTATATACCCATCACACACAATACACACCAAACACAAAGACATACATATGCTCAGGCTCTTGAAAGTAACCTACCTAAACCACAAAAGCCTCCTAAATGTGACCTAAGAAACAAGTACCCTCAACAACTTCACAAACATTCAACTGAGACAGCACCCACCATGAAACATGTATTTAAGAATCACAGTGTTTCAGTTCAAAATTCCATTAGGCAAATCTCCACAAAGTCCAACATCTTAGTCATAAGTGACTCCATAGTGAGACATACTGATGTATCACTCATCAAGCTAAGTAAGCAGAGGGTCACATATAGTTACCTATTAGGTGCCAGGATTTACCATATCATGCATTCACATAAGTCCTTCCACCACACATACAGTCACCATCAGAGACATTATGGAACTCTCAGAATGTGTGACCAAGAGACATATGAACCTAGCTTTGAAGAGCATATCACCATCACACAGAACAATGCCACAATATGAATAAAAGATTACTGACTTCAATAATTGACTTAGCTTCTGGTGCCTTTCAAGAGTGTCCAATATATACCAGCCTGGGAGGAGATGGTAAACAGTCCTAACTGCTCTGTCAGAGATGGCCTGCACCTATTTCCACAAGGCTTTCGTAAATTTGTTAACATCTCTTCGACCACATAGTGTCTTTTTTATGCAATGTCTTCAAAAGAGTACAACTTAGCAAACCAGACTCTGGATAAGATAAAGTCATTGCTGCTTATACTTAGAAGCCTCAGCAAAAACTCTGTCCCTTCAAGCACTGAATGCCCTGGAATTCATTGATGTGTGCATCATAATGTAGACTTAGTTCAAGACAATTGAGAGCACCCCCTTTGTGCAGGGTTTCAACTTCTGCTAAAAATTCAGGTCCATGTCCCTATAGTCGTACAACAAAATTTTACCTCCAGGTTTGTTAGAAAGGATAACTCCTTTATGCGCAATGTACCATTAACAAACTTCTTTATCACATCATAGCTAACTCTTGGACTCCCTCTATGTCCCACTAGCCCCATACCGCCTACCTGACTAGTATGGAATCCCTATTCTTTAAGCCAAGCACCATTCTCCTAGGGGACTTCAACTACCTGTCCATCAACTGGGAGACTTGTTCATCCTCTTGCATTTATGTCCAGAGATTTCTGGACTTCATAAACACACACACACTCTCTGCACCAGTTAGTCCGCATCGCAACTAGGGGAGACAAAAGCCTGCACTTGGTCCTTACCAATATGGGAAGCTCTGTTCACTATCAGTTGCAACTTCCCCTAGTAAAATCAGACCACTCACCTTGATATTGAAGCCAGAAGCATCAAATGCCTCAGTATTCACAGTTTATGCAAAGCCTAATTTATTAAACCTAGGTAGTGGCCTGGCTAAATTCAATTTCTCCTTCAAATCTGATGGACCTGATGTATGCAGAATCCTTTACTGCCACATTCTATGCACATAGGAATAGTTGCTTAGATGAACTTCTCCTTCGCCAAAGTAAATACAATGCCAAATTTAAAAACAAACCCTTATGTTGGAATCCAAATACAAACAAGCTCAATAATAAATGTAGATTTCAAGATAAAAAAGCTAAGTAAGCAGAGCACAGCTAACCCCATCAATGAACTCTCAAAGCTAGACACGAGGTAAAAATAATCACACAGGCAAAAAACAACCATAAAGCCTTCTTTAACTATGTTAGAAACTCAGCACTGCACAGAGCTGACACTAACTGATAGCACATACTTGGACCCTGAGGACATTGCCAGTTTACTAGCAGAAAATTTAGCTCTACCTTCATTCCCTGTTCCCCTATATTCCCAGATTACATACCTGCATTTACACTGTCTTAAATTCTCACAAGAACAGGTCTTCAAATCACTTTCCAAGGCCAAGAATAATTCTTCTGTGGGGCTCAGAACATATCAGGCGGTCTGCTGACCAGCCTGAAATTACCTGCCAAATCCCTTACAGAGGCTATTCAATATCCGCCTTCAAACAGGCTGTGTGCCAGATTAATGGACATCAATAATCATCCCTCTGCACAAAGGGGAGGTGTAAATGGAACCTGATAATTGTAGACCCATACGTATGACCAGCCTTATCTATAAGGCTATGGAGAGGATCACTATGGAATTAAAAATAAGGACATAGGTAACCTGCAAACCCTTGACCCACTCAGATTAAAATTTGTCAAGGGCAGATCATACATGCTTAACCTGATTGACTTCTTCAGGAAAACTGCTGAAGCAATAAATGAGAGAAAATTGGTAGATGCCACATATCTAGACATTGCAAAGGCATTCAACACCATCCCAGACTCAGGTATTGTTTTTAAATTCTTCCAGCTAAATTTTAATCTGTACGTTTCTCATTTGATAGCAAACTGGCTCACAAACAGGAAATTAGAGTAAGAGACTCTACCTCCTCTGAAAGACCTGTCTCTAGTTATGCACCCTAGGGTTCATTCTTAGGCCACAACTGTTTACCATTTACTTCTCGGATGTCAAAGCTAATGCTAAGGTTTTATAACTGATCAAGTTTGTGAAATGACTGTAAATTTGTTGCCATTCTAAACTCTCAAGAGAATACCAAGTTTCTCCCAGATGGTCTTTCCCAAACAAATAGCTGGTGTCATAACCGTGGACTAAAACTAAATGTGAAAATGAGTATTTGGCAAGGAGAATGCCCCATGTGGTTATCACATCAACAACACATCCCTGAAAATTGATCTAATACTTAGGAACATAGGCACCCAAGTGGGCAACAAACTGTCCTTCAATCACTATGTATTCACTATTTTAAGAAAGTCTTTTTTTCATTGCACAGCTTATTACTTAGGGCATAATGTCTAGGTCCAAGGATATGATCATGCCATTGTACTTGGTACTTTTTAGGCCAATCATTGACTATAATACACCCTTTAGTACATACCTGTCCAAACACTTATCACAATTGAATGATCACAATGCTTTCGAATCAAGAAAATCAGGGGGTCTTAACCATAAAAAAACTACTCTGTCTGTCCCTAAGCCTTGTCCTTCATCTCAGTATCATAGAGGTTACTAAGGGGTTATATCTGCCTCATGTACAGAGCACAGCTAACCCCATTCTCTCACATTGACTGCACATATGCAAGTCAATTCATGGTATATACACCTGCTCAAGAGATCTTAATCTCTTCTGTAACACAAACAAAACATGCTGGATGAGTAGATTTGCATCACAGCTAGTAACACTTCATTGGAATCACATTTCTGTCCCTCGTTTAATGGCCTTTTCTCTTATGGGTTAACTTTTAATTAGCATATGTACCTGAATTGGCTGATGGTGGGCATGACTGTACAAGGAAAAGGCACTGCAGTGTTGGGACAGGGAAGAGAAAATGATTGGCTGGTGAATGCTAGTGTGTGCATAGATTAATTAAAAGAATTGAGTTCTGATTGGTGTCGGGGTAGGAAAATGAATACTGGATGAGAATAAACCTGAAAATATTTTCCAAGCATACTAGCATCATCTGACATTTGCTTAATTTTACAAAGCTACCCGTCATAGAATTCAGTCAAATTATACAGGATTAGTGCAAAGACATAAAAAAAACAAAGAAACAAAAAAAATTGCTCTAAGGTAGCTCTCTTGAACGCAATTCCAACTGATCTATTTTTAAATTATGAATTACCACTAGACTGAACTACAAAATATCAAGACTGTAAAGTAGAAGATTCAATTTAGTGAAACCCACAAGATCAAGTCACAAAATACTGAAAATTTCTAAAACTTTACAAGACTGCATCCCAAAACTTTGAAAACCGGAAAGCAAACATTAACTTCCTAATCTCCAAGGATAAAAAAATTGCAATTATTTTTAATTTACCACACTTTTGCAGGGGGGCTGTGCCCCCCCACACCTCCATAAATTAAATATACTAACTCAGAGGTTGAACTACATTGAGGAAAGTGTAAACTACTAATACAGTATGTAAATCATATGTTATTATGAGCAATGAACATCTTTAACTGCTTATACTATCCAAACATACAGTAACAACTCTACCTCTGCATCTGCCATTACGTATGAAGTCACATTTTTTTCAATTTAATGCTTCCTTCTCTGCCAAACACATACCTGTCAAATATTAGAACTTGTTTTTCTTTTCCAAATTTTAAAATTCAAAAAACTTTTCCAGCAACACCAGCAGCTTGCAATGAACCATCTGCCATATTGTTTTTTTATGTGCTTACTATAAAATCTTAAAGCGACGATGCAGTATTTCACCAAATACCATTTAACTAATACAATACATGTCGGCATTCTGTCACTCGATCTTTTTAAGTTTCAGTAAATTGAATCTTTGACTTTACAGTCCCGATATTATGTAGTTCAGTCTAGTGGTAATTCGTAATTTAGAAGTAGATCCAGTCCAAGATATGTACTGCTTCCCTGACTTCATCAAATCCCAGACAGTAAGTGAAGTGCCCTTATATATTAAGCCAGGGGAAATCGCAATATATTAACCCCCAAAGTACAAGCCTACCAATATGAGGCTGTACACCTCTACCTTAGTAGCAGTCAAAATTAAGAACATGCACCAATCATTCACAACAAAACCTGAATTCAGTTCCAGCTGTAGGTATGTCAGCAGAATCCAGCTATAAGCATGTTACCATAAAAGCTATAGTGACACACTGAATGTTATGACATCACGGTAAGATGGATATGCAGGTATGATGAGTCCAATGGAAGAGATTTGTAGTATATCCATAGTGCTTTCACCATAAGTGGCTTCATCAGCTCTACTTTTAATATCTAAGAAATAGGAAAATAAATAGAGAACCAAGAATCAGAAATACACACTGACCTACCACCATATAATTAAATGATCATAACTGTTTCAAATAGTAAATGTAACCAATAAATAAGAAACAAACCTTCAGTTCTAAGTTTGTATCTGTGAATAGACTGACATGATGACATTCCTGTAAAACTTACTCTGTTAAACATCATAGTGGGTATTGCAGTCACTGTGCTCTTTGCTGTAATATTTCCTCTTTGTGTTGGGACAGTAGAAATATCCCTTCTTACTCACACAGCTGCAGCATTTGCACTGAGGTGAACCACAAGTGAAACTGCCTGAATTGTTCATGCAGGGCTGCTGATATGGTATCTTTTACCAGTCCTTCGTGTTTGTTGACCTAGCAATAAGTAAAGTATGGTTTAGAGTCTAGGATCCTGTTCCAGTTGGTTTGTATGATGTTTTTAATTTCATCATATAGGTAACAATCATGTTTTTCTTGATGTTTTCTTTGTTCTTGGAGCTCCTGTTAGTTCAAGAAGCATTCTGTGGAGGGGCTAGTAAGGTGCTTGAATTGTTTTCCTTGAGAATGATAATAGGTTTTAAGACACCCTGGAATAAATGCAGTTAGTAACATCATTTAATAATGTCAGTTTGGAGGTCGTTCATATTCCTGAAGAACAGTTCCATTTCTGCCAAAACTGGTGCAATGCATGTGCCCTGACATTAAATTACATACTATCTGGTTATGTGAGGATGCATGCTAAAGGCATCAAGAAGTCAATCTGAGTAGGTTTCCTTAATAAGTCATTGGAGAGTATGGGAGAGTTTTCTTTTTGAAGTTAGTAATATCCAGGAATTCAACCTTCTCTGTGGTTTAGTGTGTGCTTTTTTCAGTACAGGAAGGATGTGGAGTTCCCAATGTGTTTAAAGAATATCTCCAATTTCTCATTAAGTCGATCCAGATAAGAAAGATGTCATTGACAAATAGGTGACATCTCTACAGTTTTGCTTAAAGGCATGAGTAGGTTCATAGGCTCAAAGGTGTTTATTATGCTAACGACTGCAAGGGCCTTTTTAAGCCTGGCCATGTATCCCAGATCTCTGACAAGTTCTGATAGCCTTGATAAGTGTAATCAGAAACTTGAGAGGTGAAACATTTACAAGGAGAGGCCTGAGAGATGAATCGTTTACAGGCTGACTCTCTCCATTAGAGATATAGGTACCAAACTAGGGATAAATGTTTTGTTCCCCACCCAATTGTCCAAATTACACTTGAATTGGATTAGGGAGGAACTCTGCTTCACATGGATGGGGAGCCTGTTTCATAGAAGAGGTAGTCCCTGGGATACATACCTGTCTCTCCAGTAGGTCTTATTTATATCAAGGTATAAGTCTTTAGAACAGATAATTCTGGTGCTGTTTGTTTTGTTGATCTGCTGGAGGTCCATCAGAGTGGGGTCTGACAATACCTTCCATGCCAGGCATAGATCTCCCTCAAGTTCCTGTAGGAGACAGAATACAGGGATCGGCCTTGGGCAGTCTGCAAAGGACATGTTACTTACACCATGTATTCATTTAGTGAGGAACCTTTGTGGATGTTCCAGTTGTTGAATATGCCTAGTAGGCTGGGTGGGGGGCAAAAAGTGCTGAGATTTTCTCTGATTCAGGGGTTTTATACTTCATGTTAAGAGATAGAAATCCAGTACACCTCAGGAACTGAATGCTTATTTGAAATTGAAATATAAACTATGTTGGAAAGTTTCCCAAATAAGGTAGCAAATCATGTCACATCTATGCAGTGGTCAATGTAGTTTTCTGCAGTTCTTTTAAGGGGTTTATAACAAATAATAATAGTGATGATGATGATGATGAAGATAATAATAACAATAATAATAATAATAATAATAATAATAATAATAATAATAAATGATGTATTGGTGTACTACCAGCACATTGACTCAACACCTAACAGGACTTATATCTTCTCAAAAACACAGAATAGTGTTATATAGTCAAGAGTGCATGTTTGTGCGTGCATATATCTATATACAGTATGTATCTCTCTCTCTCTCTCTCTCTCTATATATATATATATATATTACAAAAAATATATATATATTTTTTAAATATATATATATATATCTATATATCTATATATATATATATATATATATATATATATATATATATATATATATATATATATACAGAGAGAGAGAAAAATGCATATTTGTATCTATGTATACCCAGGACTGCAAAGCATAGCACAAAGACTATTTTGCAGGAAGTGTCAATCGTTTTAATCCACACCAACAATAAAAGCAAGCAAACCAGGTTTCACTCTGTCAGGAGTCTCTTCAGTACATTAAATATACTTCAATCATAAATTAGGTCATGTCACAAAAATCATATGATATATAATAAAAAAAACAAGAAAATCAGAAGGTGTAATAATCATAAATATCATTAAAACATTTTGTTCAGATCAGGACTGTATGACTCTCCAAAAATATAACATCCACATCTTCTCTTTTTTGTCCAAAAACTCTTTTCTTTACTGTATTGCTCCTAACTACTGTAGGCACCATAAAATAAATATACAGCATTCCTATGTACATTTCCATGTTTAAAAAGGGAACTCTTCATTTTACCACAATTAATATTAATATGAAGTTAGATTCTTTAACAGAATTAGCAAGTCGTCTTACCTAAATAAAAATTGTTACAGTTATAAGTCACCACATAAATGTGTTCTGTTTTCCAGTTGGCAATTATCTTAACATTGAAAATTTTACTTGTACTAGTAGTAAACAAAACATTTTTTTTTAAATGTAAGGATACAGAGAACATGAACCACATGGAAAACATCCCAAAATCCAAACCTAAAACCTTTGTGTTCAGTTAGTACAGAGATTCTTCTTGAGCCCAGAAAAAATGTTACCCCATTATAGAATTGTTCCTCTAGCCAAACTGACATTAATCAGTAAGAATGCTACCTAGGTTTGGTCAACAATCAGAATGGGCCAAATCTATTGACCTTATCCACAAACTTAGACATCATAGTTTCAATTTATTGACTTCAGGTTGAAACCTTTCAGAGGTAAAAAGGTGTGATGTGATCATCCTATCCTAAGACAAAGCCTTCTCTCTAACTTGTTTCACTGTTTTGCACTGATATCCTCTAAAAAGAAACAACATTTCCAGTTCAAAGGCACACTTGGTACTTGTAACATCATCCTTACAAATCTTGGATATATGTAAAGATTCTGAGGGTAGGATGTTACCTAGAATAAATCTAGGATGATAACTATGATGGGCCAATTACATTTTTTAAACAAAAGATATCCTATAATAACAAGTTTTAACAGAGGTGTCAGCAGTTTTGTGACAATAAGGTCAATAAAATCTATGCTTTTCAAATCATATCTTAAACTGTCATGCCAAACTCATTGGCATTTAAATACTTAGCAAAGTCATCTAAATCATCAATATCTATAGGAGCCAATTATTAATTGACCAAATAATGAAGTTACATTTCAATGGCAGATAAAAACAGGTCATTTGAGATGTCATACATTAGATGCAATTCAGCATAGCTCATGAATAATTCAGTATAAAAGGAGACAGAAGTTGTCCCCATTGCTGTAACTTTCAGTTGTAGAAAGCATTTGTCCCCAGAGTAGATTATTAACACAGAGTCAGGGACACTTTTAAATGATGGGAAACATTTAGAAAAGTAGAAACTAATTAGAAGACACATCAGAACTTATTAAATTAATGGGTCTATATTACGTCGAACTCACAGGAGTCCGAACATTGTAATATCAAACCTATATGTTCGAAAGACGAAAATAGCGAAGCCATGGAACACCAATTTTTTTCCCAGGGAAAAAAATCTGTGAGCCGTTTTCATGGCTTTGCTATTTCCACCACTGTGGTGCGATCTCGGAGTTGGTATATTTAAGTAGGGGGGTGGGGGGCACAGCCCCCATTGTTGGGGGGTGTGGGGGGCTTTTAGTTTAAGTTTAAAGTGTATATACATTTTTTTTTGTACCGGAACAGCGATTTTTTTCCCTGGGAAAAAATTGCAGTTCTGTGTATTCGTACTTTTTGGGTTTCAAACTTAATGGTTCGATATTACATCGTTCGAACTCCTTTGAGTTTGATGACGTGATATAGACCCAAATTAACTATATGAGACTCTAAGGATACTAGAGGCACATTTAATAGTGTGAACTGCTTACCAATAATATTAAAGTGGACAGATTAGTCTTGTGGGAAAAATGTGTGCTGTTTCTGTATCCACTAAAATCTTACAGAAACTGAAGAAAATGTCATGAATTAGGATTACTTCCAGTTAACTTTTGGCAAAACCAAACAACTGAAAATTAACTTGCTACATTCAAACCCTAAGTATGTAAATTCTTATTCTTTTTTCCTTTCTGTCTAATTTGTCAGGTTTATAGTTTCATTTTTTAATTACTGTAAAATGTTTAGAAAAACTGAATTCCACAAATCTTTGTAATTTTTGTTGAAGGCTCTTGGTAACTGTTGGTAAGCTGTGACAATTAGAATTGCATGGTACTATCTAATGTTTTCAAAGGTATACTGTATTTCTTTGAATGGCTTAGAATATATCAAGTAATTAAAAGAATAACTGTGTCTATTCATGACTTCATTACAATCATCAGAACATGTCATTAAGGCCAGTAATGGTGGTCATTTACACAATGCAAAATGGAGTATCAATGATGTTTAAGAATGAGTGTAGCAAAGGCAAGATCCATAGGTGCCATTTATGCTAATGCATAATGAGATGCAAACAAGAAATTTTGTAAAGCGGTGTATACTAATGCGGTGTTCTTGCAATTCATAGTCCAATATCTGTATCTGTTTATCTGTTTTAGAAAGTAATGCCTCACCTTTGATATCTGAGTTGCAGTCCACAGACTTGACCCCAGCAATCCCTTCAGTAGTTTGTCTAAGCATGCATAAGTGCTTCCCTGACACAGAAATGATTTATTTCCCTAAGAACTCCTTCAGTAGTATGTTGAAGTATGCACAAGCAGTAAAATTGCACACAATAAATTATTTTTCTCAGCAATCACTTCAGCAGTTTGACCACATATGCACAAGCACCAAAATAAAACATTTTCTCAAGAGAGCCTTTCAGTACTATGTCAAAGTATGCATAAGCACCAGAATGAAACATTTCCCTAAGTGATCCCTTATGTTCTATGTCCAAGTATGCAAATGCACCAAAAGGAAACATTACCCCAAGCAATCCCTTCACCAGTATGTCCACACATGCACAAGCACCAAAATGAAACATTTCACCAAGCGATCCTTTCAGTAGTTTGTCCAAGTATGCACAAGTGCGAATATAAAATATTTCTCCAAGTAAGCACAAATACCAAAATGAAACATTTCCCCAAACAATCACTTCATTACTATGCCCAAGTATGTACAAGCACCAAAATGAAACATTTCCCAAAGTGATCCCTTCAGTAGTATGTTCTTGTATGTACAAATACTTCACAGACTCCAAAATGAAACATTCCCCCAATGATCCCTTCAGTAGTATGTTCTTATATGCAAAAACACTTCACAAACTCCCTTCAGTTCTATGTCCAAGTACGCACAAGCACCAACATTAAATATTTCCACCAAAGATCCCTTCGGCAGTATGTCCAAGCATGCACAGCACAAGTATGAAACATTTCCCCAAGCAATCCCTTCATCAGTATGTCCAAGTATGCACAAGCACCAAAATGAAACATTTCCCCAAGCAAACCCTTCAGCATTATGTCCATATATGCAAAAGCGCAAAAATGAAACATTTCCCCAAGTGATCCCTTCAGTAGTATGTTCTTGTATGTACAAAGACTTCACAAACTCCAAAATGAAATATTCCCCCAATGACCCTTCAGTTGTATGTCCATGTAAGCACAAGCAGTAAAATACACAAAAAAATGTCTTTAAGTAAACTCAATAATTGTAACTTCTTTTAAAATGTGTGGCAGTACATATTCCTTTTCCCCCTCACAACTCCAGATTCTGATGTTAAAAAGCTGCTTACTGGCATAAGTTCAGGGCCATTTACAAGTTTAGTATGCAAATCAGCTCCTTTAAGTTTCGTATGTATTCATGTGAATCCTACTGATACACAAACATGTAATGCTCCTTATCTATGTATTAGCTGCTCCCTATCACTAACTTAGGCTTTTGCGATAGGGAGACATGCTTAACAAACTGCTTCTACATTTTCATAGTCATCCTAAAAGACTGTTATATGCGTAACCGCATATCACTGCCCTTCACAGATTACCGCTGCAAAATGTGAAGCCCCATACTATGAATACTGGCCTAAATCTTAAATAAGATCCATACAAATGTGTCACAGACTATAAATAAATTTCAGAATTTATGATTTCTCAGCAAGTAACAAAACATCAGTGTACTTTCTGCTTGAAGATAAAATAATATTGACATTGGACAGACATTTTATTCCTTGGCCATTTCTTTTTCTTTCCTAAAAATTAATAAAGGAAGACATCTGTACAGTGAATGACAGCAGCCTTTTAAACAATTTAAATAATGATTGATACCATGTTTATTTAGATTCTTAGTTTAAGAATAAGCATGCATTTATGCATTTTTCTTCAAGTAAATATGAGGATAATAGGTTAATGAATTTAAAGTACATAGCTTAGTGAAGTTTTATACATACTATATGTGTGTGCATGTGTATGCATTTGTTTGTATGGCACACATGTAATATGCTGACTGCATGCCCATGTGTTGATTTTTTTGGTAATTGTGTTTTTTGTCAGTCTTTAGTTAATACAAATTTGACACAGTATATTAGTTTGATAAATTAATTAATAATTTCATTATGGCTGTCCCCCACCCAAACATTCACAGTAACAAAACTTCAGGAATGTGAAAATGCTTTTTTATTGTTGTTACATTGTAAAGGATGATAGGATTTAATTAAGTTCTTTAGAAAGGAATAATGTTTTAACCTTACTTTTAACAATAAATGTTAATGAGTTGTTGTATCTTTCGGCTTTTCCCGGTTAGAGGTCGCCACAGCGGAACTCCAGTCCGCTAAAGATTGGCAGTAGATTTTTACATACCGAGTTGCCAGCTCTGACGCACAACCTTCAACTAAGGTATGCCCATTCATGCATGTCTCCACACAGAAGACACTTTAGCTGAGAATCGAAACAGGACATCTTGCTATGAGGCGACAATGCTACCGCAGCACCACCTTATTTCAGGAGTGAAATTAATGGGCTTCAAGAGTACTGAACTCATAGATCCTTTTATACACCTTTGATGATGAATAAAATAAATAATAAAGACAATCTATGTAAAAGATGTAATGTAGAAATTAATGCTGATTGGGCACATATGTTTTATGACTGTTTAAAATTGAAAGAATATTGGAAGTCAATCAATGATTTTTTGCAGGCTCTTTTTACAGATAATTTCATTATTTCTAAATCTCTTATATTATTCAACACTCCTGTACCTCAAAGTGTTAAAAAGGTTAAGCTTCCCTTGTTATGGTCTATTCTAGCAGTGGCTAGAAAAATAATAACTAGAAATTGGATTTCAGATACACCTCCTTCGTTTAATGAATTTAAAAATGTTATGACTGTAGTGTGCTATATGGAATTGATGACAATAAAATCAAGAACTACTAGAAAAACATCTTACTATATTATATGGGATACTTTACAAAATTTGTTAAAAAAATCTTAACTTCAATAGCATGGTATTTTAGTTTAATTAATATATTTGATTGTAGTGGATGTCTTTGTAAATACTTTGGTTATTTTATTGAATGTTATAACCATTTCTATTTTAATTACTTGTATAAAATTGTTACGATATTTATTTTGTATGTTAAAAACAATAAACTTGTTTTAAAAAAAAAAAAGAGTACTGAACTCAGAAATAAAAGTCATGTTTTTTGCTTGTTTAACTGAAATTCCATAAAGCAATACAATTGTGTATATTAATTTCTAAAGAGAGACTATGTTTGCTTCTTGGTATATTGAAATCTTCGGTATAGTGCATGCAATCACCGACTAGTGAGTTACAGTATCATTTATGACAGTGGTTGACTTGAACAATATTTATGGTTTGTAGTGCTTCGCACATTGAGGCCAAACATGAAAGTGGTGTCACTGCGTATTTCCTTTCTTTTTCTAATGCAAAATAAAAATGAAATCTCACTTCTTTAGTCTGTGTAATGAATTAGGTTTCTTCCAGAGCCATTGTTCATAGCTGCTTTTACTAGGAAATAGTATACTGAAATTGTAGCCAATCTATTTTATACATGTGCATATGTCAAAAGTTTCACAAAAAAAAATTTTTCTAAAGTTGCAAGAGATTAAAGGTTTGTGTTCATTTTTTTCTACATGAGGTCAATAATATTTTATTAATTTTAAATCTCACTGAATGAAAATGTAAAAAAAAAGTTTTACTAGCAGTTAACATAATAAAATAGTATTTTAATCTTTTCATGAGTTATTTATTTTACTTAAAAGTGCAAGGTATGATTCCTTCCATCTCTATTCTAGCTACTGGTGTTTACGTGACCACACTTAGAATGTAGACTTTATTGAACAAGTTGCTTAACTAAACTGAGACACATAAGTTCTATGTGCAAAACCTACTTGTGCAAGCATAGATATTATGTCAAGTGGAAACTGTGAAAAATGGTAAATCTACTTCCTTATTTAGTAAAACTCTGCCATCTAAGCATGAATTCTAATAACATATCTGTGATTGTTTAACATAAGTGAAACTCCATAATGTCAACATCTGTTTTGTAGACAAACAGATGGTTGACAGGTTTGCAAGATCAACATTATCTGGGGTTGGGGAATATGCCCCTCCCTGGGGATTGTGTGATACTGAAGGTTTATATATATATATATATATATATATATATATATATATATATATATATATATATATATATACACACACACACACACATATATGTATATACATATAGAGTGGATATAAAAAGTTTACACACCTGTGATATAAAAAAATGAGATCACAATAAATTATTTCAAAACTGTTCCCACTTCTAATGTGATGTATAACTTGTACAATTCAATTGAAAAACAAAAAATCTGCTGGGGGAAAAAATATAAAAAATGTACAATACGCTGGTTGCATAAGTATGCAACCCTTAAACTAATACTTTGTTGTGTGTGCACACCCTTAAACTAATCCTTTGTTAAAGCAATATATTTTACATACAAGACTAAGTTCATAAATTGTGAGCTAATGACAAAAATAACAAAAGTTACACCTTTGGTATATGTTTACAGAGTTATTAGAGATTCAACAAAATTCCCACGTGGAAAAGTTAAAACATGAATTAAAAAAATGTTTTGATGCTGGTAATGTGGTATTCTAGCCTGTAAGACCAACGTCATCCTAGGATGGTGGTTTGTAGGATGATGATGGTGATCAAGAAGAGGAGGAGGAGTGTGAGTGCAGCACCAAGGATCAAATGGTGGAAATTGAAAAAGGGTAATTGTGAGGTGGAGTTCAGGGAAGAGTTAAGACAGGCACTGGGTGGCAGTGAATAGTTACCAAATAGCTGGGTAACTACAGCAGAGCTAGTAAGAGAGATGGCTAGAAAGGTGCTTGGTATGACATCTGGACAGAGGAAGGACGACAAGGAGACATGGTGGTGGAATGAGGAAGTACAGGAGAGTATACAGAGAATTAGGTTGGCAAAGATGAAGTGGGATTGTCAGAGAGATGAAGAAAGTAGACAGGAGTATAAGGAAATGAGGTGCATGGCAAAGAGAGAGGTGGTGAAGGCTAAGGATAAGGCATATGAAGAGTTGTATGAAAGGTTGGACACTAAGGAGGGAGAAAAGGAACTGAACCAATTGGCTAGACAGAGGGACTGAGTGAGGAAAGATGTGCAGGAGGTGAAGGTGATAAAGGATAATAAGGGAAAAGTACTCACAAGCGAGGAGAGTGTGTTGAGGAGATGGAAAGAGCACTTTGAGGGGTTGATGAATGAAGAGAATGAGAGGGAGAGAAGGTTGGACGATGTGTGGATAGTGAATCATGAAGTGCAATGGATTAGCAAGGAGGAAGTAAGGACAGCTATGAAGAGGATGAAGAATGGAAAGGTTGTTGGCCCAGATGACATACCTGTGGAAGCATGGAGGTGTTTAGGTGAAATGGCAGTGGAGTTTCTAATCAGACTGTTTAGTGAAATCTTGGAAAGTGAGAGGATGCCTGAGGAATGAAGAAAGTGTTTTGGTACCGATTTTTAAGAATAAGGGTGATGTGCAGAGCTGTAATAACTACAGAGGGATTACATTGATCAGTCACAGCATGAAGTTATGGGAAAGAGTAGTGGAAGCTAGGTTAAGAAGGGACATGATGATTAGTGATCAGCAGTATGATTTCATGTCAGGAAAGAGCACTACAGATGCGATGTTTGCACTGAGAGTGTTGATGGAGAAGTATAGAGAAGGTCAGAAGGAGTTTCATTGTGTTTTTGTAGACTTAGAGAAAGCATATGACAGGGTGCCTAGGGAGGAGTTGTGGTATTGTATGAGGAAGTCGGGAGTGTCAGAGAAGTGTGTAAGAGTGGTACATGATATGTACAAAGGTAGTGTGACAGCGGTGAGATCTGCAGTGGGAGTGACGGATGTGTTTAAGGTGGAGGTGGATTACATCAAGGATCAGCTTTGAGCCCTTTCTTATTTGCAGTGGTGATGGACAGGTTGACAGATGAGATCAGACAGGAGTCCCCGTGGACTCTGATGTTTGCAGATGACATTGTGATCTGTAGTGAGAGTAGTGAAGTAGTGTTTAGTAGTGAACAGGTGGAGAAAACCCTGGAGAGATGGAGATATGCTCTAGAGAGAAGAGGAATGAAGGTCAGCAGGACTAAGACAGAATATATGTGTGTGACTGAGAGGGAGGATAGAGGAATGGTGAGGATGCAAGGAGTAGAGGTGGTGAAGGTGGATGAGTTTAAATACTTGGGATCAGTAGTTCAGAGTAATGGTGAGTGTGGAAGAGAGGTGAAGAAGAGAGTACAGGCAGGATGGAGTGGGTGGAGAAGAGTGTCAGGAGTGATTTGTGACAGACGGGTACCTGTAAGAGTGAAAGAGAAGGGCTACAAGAGGGTAGTGAGACCAGCTATGTTATATGGGTTGGAGACAGTGGCATTGACAAAAAGGCAAGAGTTAGAGCTGGATGTGGCAGAGTTAAAGATGTTAAGATTTGCACTGGGTGTGACGAGGGTGGACAGGATTAGGAATAAGTATATTAGAGGGTCAGCCCAGGTTGGAAGGTTTAGAGACAAAGCCAGAGAGGCAAGATTACATTGGTTTGGACATGTGCTGAGGAGGGATGCTGAGTATAGTGGGAAAAAGATGGTAAGGATGAAGCTACCAGGTAAAAGGAAAAGAGGAAGGCCTAAGATAAGGTTTATTGATGTGGTGAGAGAGGACATGCAGGTGGTTGGTGTGACAGAGCAAGATGCAGAGGATAGGAAGAAATGGAAACAGATGATCTACTGTGGCAACCCCTAACGGGAGCAGCCAAAAGAAGATGATGATTGTGGCTGATACTTGTGTGACATATTGAAGTCCTGAGAGTACTTGCATATTTATTTGGTGGCACTATGGGCCATTCCTAATAGCCTTGCTATTTGTCACACTACCATTTGGATTAATGGTAGCATTATGCAGTAAGATTGGACACCCTTTGTTAAGGGCCTCAGAGTAGCTGATAAGGAGTGGCTGGTGGCAGCAAAACTATCTTATAGTTTGGGTGGAAGGGGGCACAGCTAGTAAACCTGTGCCAGCCTTTCCCAGGTGTGTGTGCTTGTGTGCGTGTGTGTGTGTTTGTGTATAAATCAAATCTCAGAGTGTGTGTGTCAACTACTTGGGCAGAGACATGAACCACTGTTTGGACAGAGAGAGTGCTGGAGGTCTTGGCTTGGCCACTCAGCTGAGATCTCAACTCTTTAGCTGTGTCAGTTGGAAGTCTTACTGGGTATCTGGAGAAAGAGGGAGAAACCAGCCCCAGACTGACTGTGATCTCTGTGGGCTCTTAAGGGAAATTGCACTTTACTGTGTATGTAGTTGTCATCCTCCCAATGTACTTCCCCCACTGGTGCTAGTGGCGAGGATTGAGGCTCCTTGATTACTGGGCCAGTGCCGGAGCGTCACATACACATTCTGTATTAGGTGCTTATAATATATGTATTTAAGTGCTTTCCAGTCCCTTTCTACTACCACAGCTATACTGATGTTTTACATTTTGATGTTGACTCTGAAAAGTGTTTTTTGCAGTTTCAAGGTGACATGGTGTAACTCACTGACAGACTGGTACAGCAATATCCAAAATTATGTACAAACCTGAACAAACAACTACACAAAGGACTGGTAAAAAGGGATGCGTTACATTTCATGAGTCTTTCATGTGAAGATAGTGTGGTTTCTGACTTATGATGTTCTAGTTATAAATTACATTTGCATCCCTAACTCTTGCTCAAGATAAGTTGGGATAAAAGTGTACTGCATTCTGTTCTTAGCAGAGGTAGAGATCAAATGCTGCTACCCTGCATATGTGGTGTAATACATTTTCCTCTGTAAAACCTGAAAAAAATCTCAGTGTGATTTATCAAGTAAGGTATGGTTAAATTAATGTATTATCCAACAATGTATACCTGCCTCTTCATCAGAAATGCTTAACATAAGCTTTTTATATGGTAGTAAATAATGCATTCCTGCTAAACTAACACTTTGAGCATCAGTCAAGAAAAAGCAAATATATTCTTTCAAAGTGATTCCTTAAAGCATTTCACAGGCAAGTCCAAAATGCATGTAGTAGTTACAAACTGTTATCAAAAATAATTTATGTCAACACTAGCGTATAAAGAATAAATGTGTTTATTTCATTACAAATATAAAGTGCAAGAAATGCATGTATGAAAATAGGAATGTATGCCTTAAAAGTAAAAACTATGATAATGTATTTATGCAGCTATGCTGAAGTAGTTCTTTGAGTGCATACTTTGTTACTGAGGTGCTTAAGTTAAGTGTAACATTCATTCTGAGTTTAGTGAGAGAAAAGCAGTCCCTCAGTAACTGAAGAAAATGTTTTGTTCCTGTCCCCTTCAATAAACACATTGCACCAAATGACGTTTGATGACCCTTATTAAACTTCATAAGCATAAATTTGTTAACCAATATTTATTAATTACAACTGAAACAAAGTATAGTTGATATTAATCACAGCAAAAACATCCATGTAATGTTAACCAGGGCAGTGTGACTTATGTCATCCTGACCCAGTAAGCAGCATTCAAACCTCCACTCACTTATTTTACTTATGAAGCAGCATCCCATAACTCACTTCATTTATCAGTTATAGAAATACACATCCAACCAAATAAGCAGCATCCTTACCTCCGCTCACTTATTTTACTTATGAAGCAGCGTCCTATTGCTCACTTCATTTACCACTTATTGAATCAAACATCCAACCAAATAAGCAGCATCCTTACCGCCACTCACTTATTTATTTATCAAGCAGCGTCCAACTGCTCACTTTCCTTTCCCAACTCATTGAAATGAACATCCAACACCAGAGGGGGAAATAGAAGAGGGCAGGCCTGCCTCTATTCTCCACCATACCCAGACTAATGACATAACAACAATCTCCACTTATCCAGCAAAAAAGGGAGGGCGGGTATCAAGTTCACTCCAAAATGTGATTTCCTTACCCCGTTACACTTGCATAAACCCCTTAAGCCCCTCCCTACCCTTACGTCATTTTCTCCCAATCATCCCTCATTTCCATTTAACCTTTTCATTCCCCCTACCCTCTTAATTCACAGTACTGTATTAATCTAACTCCCGTCTGAAGATGTCCCTGTGTAAATTGGTTTGTTACCAAACCTCATTTGTCCCGGTCCCCTTCAATAAACACATTGTACAGAATGACATTTTATGACCTCTATTAAACTTCATAAACCTAACTTTTGTCAACCAATTTTTATTAATTACAACTCAAACATAGTGTAGTTGATATTAATAACAGCATAAACATCCATATAATGTTAACCAGGACAGTGTGACCTCACTTATCCTGACCAAGTAAGCAGCCTTCAGACCTCCACTCATTTACTTTACTTATTAAGCAGCATCCCATCACTCACTTCATTTACCACTTATTGAATTAAACATCCAACCAAATAAGCAGCATCCTTACTGCCACTCACCTATTTTATTTATCAAGCAGCATCTAACTGCTCACTTTCCCTTCTCAACTCATTGAAATGAACATCCAACACCAGAGGGGGGAAAAGAAGATGGCCAGCCTGTCCCTCTTCTCCACCCACCAGCCTGACCAGGCTGTTCCCCCTCTCTCCTACCAGACTTCAGCAACCTAACTGCTCATTAAAAAGCATCAAGCCAAACATCACTTAGTGTACTCCACCCTCTTACCAGACTTGAATCTGTGCCATCACCTCCCAAAGCCCCATCACATACACTGCCAAAGTAGCCAACTGCCTAAATGACTGAAATTAAGCAACCAATCCCTCTCCCATGTTAAAGTAACAAACTCTAACCTCATACTGTAACCTAACCTCTAAATGTTACCTAAATTCTCACTTACCCAACTACCAGTAGTAGCTTCACAATGATCTCCAGGTCATTACCCACCAAATGCACAATGACAATAAACTAAAGCCATGGAAAACCATGCAAAACAACTGCATCCCATCATGCCTAACTGCAACCCTGTTTTACCAATTTTTCATGTCAATGTCCAAAATGAACTTTCCTTTTCAATCAGTATAACAATCCCACCATCATATCAGCTACCCAATATAAACAATAAAACATGTAATGACATTGCATAAACTGACCATCAACCACCCTCCAACTAACTTCAGTACATCCATAAAAGAAAATGCCAACAGAACTGTAGCCCAATGAACTTTCATTACCAAATCCAACTCTCAAAACACAAGCTATCTTGTCAGTAGCCAATGTCTATCAATCTTTACACTATCAAACCCCCCAACCCTTCAAATCAAAGAACCACTGACCAAAATTCAGTTAATAAACCCTCGTCACCCATGTAACTATACTACTCACAGCTAACGCTTCCTTGGCCAACCAAACTGCCTTATCTTGTCCCCAAACCAGAGAAATAACTAAATCTGTCCCACCAAACTCTTTCCTACAAGCAATTAGACAGCATATTTAACCACTATGATGATGCCCAACCATAAGCCTTCCTTATAATGGGTGTCCCAATGTCCTGCAACCCAAATTTAACCACTCTAGCAATGCCCAACCCCCAACCCTGCAAACCAGTGAATGCCCGACTAAGATTTACTAAGTCAACATAGCCTTGTCACCTGAGAAGCTCCTACTCTCAGCTAAATCCTCCTTAAGTAATTAAACTGCCTTACCTTTCTCCCAACCCAACAAATAATTAAGTCTTACCCACCAAATTCCTTCCCAGATGCAGCTGCAACAGAAATGTAACTAATCTGGCAATGCACTACCCAACAAACCACAAACCAATTCACTCATATTATGCCCCCCACCTTAACACCTCCTGCCACTTTAGTAAATAAATACAAATCCCTATGAGCAACCCTAACCATCTGCTTAAAGGCCATAATTCCAAAATGTGCCAAAAAGCACCACAATGGTAAACAGTCCACCAGCTTATAAACCCTCCCCCAATACGACCCATGTAAACCATCAGACATACAAATCTGATAACCAAAGAAGCTTAACAGCCTTAATCCACTGCATGTCCTTAGCCTCCCCACAAAGTTTACTTCCCATGTGTTACCTTTACATTTAGTAAAGAATGAAAACCTGGCCTACTTGTGCAAGGAATCCCAAAACAATACCTTGCTTAAGCCTTCTAACTTCTGCATACCCAGAAATGCACCCAGTTCCTCACATATCCCTAAAACACTTGCATACCTAAAATACTCCCTCAAACCCTACCTAGTCTTAACAGTCATACATATACTGAACCACCTCATTTCCTCCTAATATACAAGTGAAATGGTACTCTCGCTAAAGACCATAACCTTGTATGTGACATTAGCAGAACATGCTTGAAGGAAAGCTTTGTCCCCCAAAAGATACCCTCCCCTGGAACAAGCTCCATGTCAAACAGAGCACCTCACTAACCCTCTTTAAACAATTTGAACAACTGGATGGGTGATCATATATTCACCCCAAGGTTACACCCATGTTCCTCTTGGACAAGGCAACAGGGGCTGCATTTCGAAATAAGGGCTGAACTTGCTAGGTTATGAGAGCCTTAGAGCCATTAGCCTAGCCATGTCCAATCATCCTGTGATTGTTGTTACTCCACCTCACCAGTGGGTACCCCAGACCACCCATAAACAATCCCCAATGCTGTTTTACCCTGCCCGCAGCAGACCTCATCCTCACTTGCCACAACACTACCTCAACTGCACCAACTGTGGTGTCATCATGAGTATCGAAGAACGTAAGATAACCTGCAACCTTATTGTTCACCATTCCATCTACCAGACCTCCACCCCAGCAGAATCCATGACCTTTCAAATCCACTTCCTTTAGGCCACACACTCTGCAATCCCCCATCCATGACCTCATTGTGCACCATTCTAGTGACCGGGACATAACCTGTTACAGCCTCCATCCCCTTTTGACCCCACTTCCTTTAGGTCACTGACCGATGCCCATGCTGCGTTTCCAACCTACTACCTCATTGCATACCACACCAGCAGCTGGAATAGCCACAGCAGTAGCCCCAGTCACATTCCACTTCCTTCAGGGCACCAACTGATCCCCGCTCTGCACTTCCCCATCTGCAAAAGAAAAGGAAACTGTAAACACGCTGCACACACAAACCAAAACTTGTACCTGAACACATTAAGCGCTCTTCTGCTACCACTCGCCTTGCCCCTCAACCTGTCAGAGAAAGTAATGTCAAAATGAAGAGCATCATCCCCTGATAGTTAACCTGGCAGGGACGATATTAAAAGTATTGTGCTTACCCATTCAGCCCTCTCATCCATGACCCCCCAATGACCTCCACCAAGATGGGAATCAAACTCTTTACATTGTGTGTATTTCATCAGCACATCATCACTATGGCATGTGTATACCATCTCAATGCAGTTTCAAGAGTAGCTGAACTAAGCACTAGTGTCATCACCAATATGTTTTTAGAATGTCCTCCCCAACTGACAGGTACTACCAAAACTGCCACCTTGTTAGCTCCCAGAAGTTTTTTTTTTTTTTTTTAAAGGATAGCCCACAGCTGCAAATGACTGGATGTCACTTCAGCAATGTAACCAAACCCACAAGAACCCAACAAAACAAAACAAAGTGAAACCAAACCAAAATGAAAACAAAAACAATACAATTCTGAGCAAAACCATAACTAAAAGCGATCATGAACAGTGCCAAAATTCTCCCACATCAAGGACATGCCCACATATTCCTGTTACAAACACCAGAAAGCTAACAAAATAACTGGTGTTGCAAAGACCATGAAATATGACCCAACTGGCATGGCTAACACAAAACAGATGTGACGACAACAGTGAGACAAACTTCATCTTAGCCATGTGGAGCACTAAGCAAAAACCCATGGCAGGAAATACTTGCTGCTATCTCCACCCTTGACCTGCTGCTATCTCCACCCTTGACCTGCTGCTATCTCCACCCTTGACCTGCTGCTATCTCCACCCTTGACCTGCTGCTATCTCCACCCTTGACCTGCTGCTATCTCCACCCTTGACCTGCTGCTATCTCCACCCTTGACTTGCTGCTATCTCCACCCTTGACCTGCTGCTATCTCCACCCTTGACCTGCTGCTATCTCCACCCTTGACCTGCTGCTATCTCCACCCTTGACCTGCTGCTATCTCCACCCTTGACCATGCCTCAGCACCTCCTAATAGCATTGCTTCAGTGACAACAGTAGCAGCCTGTGTGCATGTGTAGCTACCAGCCCTCTCAAGCAGTTCACTCATAAACCCCCTACTGGGCAATCACCCCATGTGGCTAAAGGAACAGTTCATTATCCCCTTTCTCCTTACTGCACCTTGTAAACACTGGGCACTAGCCTCCTGACTAAGAACCAAACTCTTAAAAGTTAGTGGCATAGGAGACTGTGCATCAGCATGGATCCTCCTGTGCTCCTATGGTCTTAAAGTCTGAGACTCAATGACTGTCATCACCTGCTACCCCTGTCCTCAAAGATTTGACAAGGATCTGCCAGAAAAGATGAACAAAGTCATAAATAAAAGTAGGACAATGACCCAACTAGAGGAGCATTTAATAAACATTATTCTTACAACTTTAGAGAATTGAGAGAGTACTGGGACTGCATTAACACAAATTTTCTGAAGCGTATGAAGTTTGAAACTCCAATGTCTGTCATTATTTCCTAACTTCAGTCGTAATGCTTTGCCAATAATTTGCCAGAAAACCACATTTTTTATGAGACAGACCAAATATGAGGTGAAATCTGTACCTTCCGTGAAAATCTGTACATTTATGAGGTATGTGCATACCCCTAACATTAAACTATACCTGTTATTTAAAATAAAGATGAATATATTCCCCCAACACACCCTTGAAGACATCATACTGCTCGTCGTGGACTAGCCATGAATATTTAAATCCATAAATGCCCTACAATCAGTACAGAGTCAGGTGCTGCATTAATACACGCATTCTAAATTTCATGAACTCCGAAACTCAGCATCCACTTCATTCCCAAACCAGCCTCCAATGATCACTACCACTCCACCGGAAAACCACAGATTCATGAAGAACAGATCAAAATAGAAGGTAAAAACCTGGCATTACTGCTAAATCTGTACAGCCATGAGGCATGCCAAACAAACAGATTTTTTTTTTTTTTTTTTTTTTTGGTTTTTGAGTGTCAGAAGAGCTAATCTGTCATATGTGCAGAAAACAGATGCAGCGTTGGACTCACTCACTTGTTAGATCAACAACACAGTTTTAATTAGGGAAGTACACTACGCTCAAAAACATTCAACCACACACAAAAGACATTTGCTTTAATAAACACTCCAACACCATAGACTTCAAGCCAGAGAAACCCCCACTGAACCACCAAGCTCAAAATCTGAACAGTCAACTAAGCCAACTTCAACCAAGTACATAATTGTACAAATCACAAAACAAGACAGTCCCAATCCACAAGTGTGGGAAATGTGGCCAAGAACAAAGACGAGTATTGCTTAACAATTGCACTGTTCCATCTCAACCAACAGGAAATCATACCTCCCAACCTCCTGGTACAGGAAATCAGGAAACTATGAACAATTGCCTGTCCAAATAAGGAGACGAAGGCACAACATAGGGACAGATTTTAACTATTGATCTGATCAACTTAGAAAGTTGCTAGTTTAACAGGGTTGTGTTAACGTACTTTTTTATATTTTTTTTTACTTAGGTCTAAAACTAAAATGCATGTTATAGGAGGATATTTTTATCCTCCAATCATGCCAGTGATGCCAGAAAATCACAAGTTCTTGAGGAATAGATGAGGCAAAATCTGGACTGCCTGAGAAAATATGGACAACAAAAGCCAACCGCTAGATTGAGAGGTCACACTAAAGCCAATAACCATGGGCATTTCACAGCCCTGGACATGCTTCTGCAGGCTGAAAAACCCATCCCCACCCCAAATGATCCTTTTACTGCCCACAGACAATGATGTAACTGATGATTTTCCTTACCAGTGTCACACCAATCCAAAACAGCTATGCTGAAACCAAAACAAAACCTCGCAAGGAGAAGCTACTCTTGGCCCAACTACAAAGCACTGAACTCCAAACCAAATAACACCTGAGGCCACTATCAACACATTCCCTAATAGAAGCTACAATTCCCTCACAGATGCTTCAGTCAGAACACATAAGTTACACCACCAACCCACACCCTACTCAAAATAAGCAATCAATCACACACCCAACCTACCCAGTTAGTGCGCATGCACACACACACACACACACACACACACACACACACACACACACACACACACACACACACACACACACACACACACAAAGAATTAATAATTCACTCACCATGCCCCATTCTACCCACAGCCTACCTTCAGGTCATCTTGGACATAACCTCGCCTTAGCAAGTTCACTCCAAAATGTGAATTCCTTACCCAGTTACA
Source organism: Protopterus annectens (assembly GCF_019279795.1). NCBI lineage: Eukaryota > Metazoa > Chordata > Ceratodontiformes > Protopteridae > Protopterus > Protopterus annectens. The sequence goes on from NC_056732.1 coordinate 944,586,132, forward strand.
TTTGCATAAACCCCCTTAAGCTCCTCCTTACCCTTACCTCATTTCCTCCCAATCATCCCTCATTCCCATTTAACCCTTTCATCCCCCCACCCTCTTAATTCTCAGTAATATATTAATCTAACCCCACTCTGAAGATGTCCCTGGAAAAATTGGTTTGTTACCAAACTTCATTTACTGAAGTATTGTACTGAGACATGACACATAGGAAGCACATGTTTAGCTGTTTAGTATGAATCACCTCCTAATTCATGATTTAAGTAAAGCAGCATTTTATAACTTTCAGTGTTTGCTATAGAGGTCTACCTCATGCAACATGAAGTCGTAATAATTAAAATTTTCAACATAGAAATGAGCAGCGACTAATATATTACTAACTTTATGGATAGTTCCTAGAAGGCTGAAGGAAGTTGTGATCAAGGTGTGAGTTATGCTGCAATTTATTCACCCCTGCTTGAGTTTGGTCATGACAGCAAAGGCCGAGTGGCCAAACACAGTGGGAGTGAGTAAATACCAACACAATACAGAGTCTGTGCGTATCATATTACTATTATAAAATTGAAAAACGAAGGATTTAAAAGAAAACTATTTTTTTTTTCTTTTTGCGGGTCATGTAAAATTAATAAAAAAAATATGTGCACCACCGCAAAATAATTTGACAAAAGTGTTTTCAAGAAATATAGAATTTAGGAGTAGTTAATGAAAAATTAACCAGTACAGGGATTTAAATGAAGGTAACATGCTGAGTGACTAAGCAGAAAATAGCTATGTAATAGTTTCACAGATTTTTTTTTGTTTCCTGATGTGAATGTTATTATATGCAAATGAAAAGACGTGTTCAGTACTTTCTGAACTTGTGTCACGAGTGGATGAGCTGTGGTTCCTCCTTAATATTTACCTGAAGGTAACAATAACCATGTCATTTTTTTGGTTTGTCTAGATTTTTTGTTCAAAAGCTTCAGGTGATTTATAGGTCATACATGTGTGTAAGTCCAGAGAGTATAAAAAGTCATATTGATATAGAATTGCAGTTTTATTTCAGAGCTGTATCACAAAACATATTCCAAAATAATGCAAAAATGCACCACCAAGTTTTGTTAAATAATTTTTCAGTTGTAGGGTTCAATTAACACTTGGGACCCAAAAGACTTGAGTGACCACTTACACTGAGAGCAGGTCTTTCGGAATCAGGGCAGACTTACATTGAGAGCAACTCTCATGGAATCTGGCCCATGAATTTTAAGGCTGCTTTAAAGAAATGAATGTCAGTCATTAATGGCGTAGTTGTTGTTGCATTCTTTTATTCCACTTATATTTGCAGATGTAAGTTGTCTGTAAGACATTTAAGATACTCTGTCTGAGTATGTTCTTTGTCAGAAGTCTAATTTGTAATACAGATTAAAGTATTTACCCATTTTATAATAACATCAGTGCCACTCCATCTACCTAGCGGTCTGAATCTTGTTTTAGTTTTGGTGTTTATGTGACCACACTCAGTTTTTGTATTCAATATTCTAATATAATGCTCGCTTTGGTCACTGGCTTAATGTTTGCAATAATGTAAGTGTGTGTTTTCATAATATATGTGGACTATGGATGCAATTAAATGTGGTTATGCATAGCCACACAGTGAAGGTAGAATACATTTTTGTGTACATAATTATATGTATTAAGAAACTGGGCACATTAATTATTTGTGAAGTATTTTTTGAAAACCAAATATTTTGAGGTTCATGACGCCTGTCACTGAGAAAAAGAACATCAAGACTGCTTCTTTTTCTGGCTAAGCTGTATTTTTTACTGTGGCATGAACATTATCTAGACTTAACTGTGCATTATACAGAAATAGTCTCATGGGTAACTCATTTGTAGCTTGCTAACAGTTTATATGGACTATTTAACCCATGCCACTGTATAGCTGAAAATAATCAACTAGTATATTTACGCAGAAGCATAATCTTATCCAAGCAGATTTCATAAGTGACTCAGGCCAAAAGAAGACTTGCTTAGTTAAAGAACCCACACATATGTTTTGCTGGTAAGACATCATTATTTTATTCCAAATTAATTTTACAGGCTAGTATTCAGACCAGAAAGCTTTCAAAAGTGAAATGATTTTATACTCAAACAGTTAAATCTGTACAAATCCAACATGTACATAAAAAATGTAAAATACATATTAAAACCAACTTATAAAATTTAAAATACATATTAAAACCAACTTATAAATTTAAATTAACTCATTCACTCCGATGGAGCTCAGGGATTTTGCATTGTCATTTCCAATGGATGTAACCTAAGCCTTTTGACAGAATCAAATTTATGTCTTCACATTTCAAACAGATGTTCATATCTCTGTAACCAGAGGGATTATGAAAGTACAGTAAACTCTCAGTTAACCAGAACTCAAGCAACCAGAAAAAAACAAAAATCAAAGAAATACAGTACAATTTTCATGTGTTGCACTTTCTGACCCCCCCCCCCCCCCACAGGAAACATCCCTTACGTTCTTAGAGTTTTCGTGTTTTAAAAAGGAAGTTAGGAATAAATTTCCTCTCGCCCCAACTTAAGAACAAGTCAAACTAAACAAATAATATAGGGTACAGTATTAGTCATGGCTATTTTTAATAGTAACTCTCAAGCAACCAGAAACTACAGTTATTCGCTATCTACCAATCCCCATGGGTGCCGGTTAACCAAGGGTTTTCAGCACAAAATTTTTTATAATGGTAGTATTCTTTAGATTCTAGGTCTTAAACTGAATCTTATAAGGCACAGTAAATACAGTAACTACTACATTTGTAATATTTTACAAACAGCTTACAATATCTCTGCAACCACTCAAGTTACACACATATTGTCAACAACATTTTATTCATCTAGCTGAGAGCTTTCATATGAGGTTAAGGAGTTCTGTCTGTTTTACTTGGTTGTTGATATATATAGAAAAATGTGAAAATTATATCTATATAAATTAATATCATAAAAACAACAGTTAATATCTATTTACCTGCACTAGATGGAGGTCAGATATTAATCCAGTTGAATTCTGTAACCTTTGAAATTAAATATTTTAAAACCTTTTACATAGCATGGCTTTGGAATTATTGATGCAAATATGAACAAGCAATATTTGATGCCTAGAGGCGTCAGTAGGAATGTGATGCCATTGCACTGGCCCAGTAATCAAGCAGCCTAAATCCTCACCACTAACACCAGTGAGGGACGTCCACATTGGGAGGATTGCAAGTACACACACAGTAAAGTACAATTTCCCTTAAGAGCACACAGAGATCACAGTCAGTCTGGGGCTAGTTTCTCCCTCCCTCTCTTTCCAGATCTCCAATAAGACTCCCTACTAGCACAGCTATAGGGTTAAGATCTCAGCCGAGCGGTCAAGCCACAGCCTCCAGCACCCTCTCTGTTCAACAAGTGCTTTGTGTCCCTGCCCAAGTAGCTGACACACACACACTTTGAAGTTTGATTCATATATAAACACACACACACACACACACACACACACTCTCCTGGGAAAGGCTGGCACAGGTTTACTTGCTATGCCCCATTCTGCCCAGACTAAAAGCTAGTTATCACTGCCACCAACCAGCTCTTTATCAGCTACTATAAGGCCCTAACAAAGGGTGACCAGTTCTACTGTGTAATGTTACTATTATCCAGATGGTAAGTGTGACCAAGACCAAGGCTATTTAGGTGTGGCCTATATAGTGTCACCAGATACATATGCTAGTACTCTCAGAGCTGAAATATCTCTAAACAAACCAGCCACAATTAAAAGTTTTAAATATATGTAATAATAAATAATAAAAGAACAAGACAATATTCAATAACTCAATTCAGTGACTACAGGGTTCAGAGTCACAGGAAATATTTTAAAACAACATTGCAGAACAGTCTCAAATAAAAACAGAAAACATCTAAACTAATCTTTACTATATTTCAATCTATATCTAAGAGAGATTACTGTACCCTAGTTACTTACTATTAGCAAGGCAAGTGCTGATAAGAGGAAGTTTCCATGTACAGAAACAAATACAAAATGCACAGACTCACTCTCTGAGATATAATTAAATTAATAATACGCATTACTGCTGGGTCAGTTGGATGACATCATTCCTTTGTCATCTGCCTTCAGTTCCCCGGCTAAGAGAAACCAACAACTCTGTGTCAAAAATACTTATCTCTCAGATGTGCAGCTGTTAGGAAGTAACAGAGCAATAAAAACACTTCACATTTGAAACCTAGTAATTATTTCTGTTTCAAGACAATAGAAAGAAACCTCTAGCTGTAGACTTCCTATTTCTTTCAGTGAAGCTAAGAGATAAACACAATTGTAAAACAAATCACTTATTTTCTTACAGTCTGCAAGTTAGATGTTCTTTTCCAGTAGGGTACACTGTGGTTACATTATTGAAGCTCAGTACATAACATACAGTTCAACACTTCCTCACCAGTAGTTTAATATATACATAATGTATAGTTCTCTTACATTTGTAAGACAAGCCTATCGATCATATTAATATTCACAAATTATATATGATTATTTACAAAATTCCAGATAGCTGGGCTGGCAATGTCACATTTCTATATAAATCATATTAATGTTTTCAAGTGACATATAATATTTACAAAATTCCACCTAGCTGGGCTGGCAGCATTTCAGTTTGTCACCCCCCCCCCCCCAAGAACTCAAGCTAGTTTTTCAAGTAACCCTTGAGAATCGTTGCTTGAGACAGTTGACTCTGTCTGGGAATACCTTGCCCCATTCGCTGTCTTGAGATTCCGGTTGCCTTGGCATTGCCGACCCCAGTACTGTGCTGCACTGTCCCATCATATGCCTGCAACCCTAGGCTCCACCTAGTAATTTGGGATTTTCCTGGCTGGCTCCCTGTAGCCATAGATCCACCTCAGACTCCTCCTGCCTTGTACTGCAAATACTAAGCACAAGGACCTCCCTGTCATGGTAAGGCTTCATCATGTTAACATGGTACAATTTGTGCCCCTGCTTCCTGCCTAGCAGTTCTGCCATGTAGTTAACATCACTGACCTTCCTTACCACTTTGTAGCATCCCTCCCAAGCCTCCTGCAGCTTGTTGTGTCTGTTACCTGCTTCCCTACAGCATATTCTCTAGCTTGAGCATTCCTGTCCTACCGGACCTTTTTCTGACATTGGGGTTCTGCCAGGTTTGCCTGGGCAATGCCCATGGGTTCCCCTGAGCCTTGTCTTAAGGTTTAGGATGTATGTCACAACAGACTCCTTGTGGGGTTCACACTCACCCTCCCACTCATCTCAAATCACATCTAGAGATCCCCTCACCCTATGCCCATACAGCAACTCAAAGGGTGAAAAACCCTGTGGAATCCTGGGGCACGTCTGTCTAAGCAAACAACAGATAAGGCAAATATTTGTCCCAATCCCTCTTAAACTGGTCTACAAATGCCCAAAGTATTGTCTTAAGTGTAGAGTTTAACCTCTCAACAAGACTATTAGTCTGGGGATGGTGTGGGGGGGGGGGGTGTTCTTTAGGTGCCTTACCCCACAGTACTTCCACAAGCAAGCCAGCAGGTCTGACATGAAACTGACATCTCTGTCAGTCAGTATTTCTTTTAGGAAACCTACCCTGCTGAAAATCTCTAACAAAGCCTTTGCTACCTTTTCTGCATCAATGGAGGACAGAGACACTGCCTCAGGGTATCTGGTAGCATACTCTACTACCAATATGATATACTTTTTCGCTATGGAACTTGAGGTACTCAGAGGCCCCACAATCACAGGCAAAGGCATCAAAGGAGCTTTCACCTTGTCTCCTGCCTTGCCTACCTTTTGGCACTGCTCACAGGTCCTGCAGTACCTTGTTACATCTCTGGAAATCCCAGGCCAATAGAAGTTATGTACAATATGTCTCTTTGTATGTTTTATGCCCATATGACCTGCAAAGGAAATATCATGGGCTATGGCTAGGAGTGCCAGACAGTAGACTCTGGGCACTACCGACTGCTGTATTCTCTCAACCCCTAGCCCTCCCTCAGTAGTCCACTCTTTATACAGTAACCATTTGTCCCAGTATACAGATTCCCCCCTTCCCTTGAGAATCAGGTACCTCACTCAGGCCTTGTAATGTAGGGTCTGAGAGCTGAGCCTATCTCAACTCTCTCTTTGTAACCCTTCCCAGTTCCCCTTCCACAGGAAGTCTGGTATTTTCTGACAGCGGTGCCTCACTGTCAGCCTGGGTACTACTACTCACCTCTGCCCTTGCAGTCACTCTGTCCAGGGGAACATCAGTACCCACAAGCAGCTGTGGATCACCTTCAGTCTCACTGCTACAGGGTAGCTCCCACCCTGAAGTAACCAGCTCACCAGTCCTGGCTGTAAGTGTGCAGTCTGGCTACCAGACCCACATGCTTATCGCCAAGCCTGACTGCATGTAACTGCATGCACACACGGTACTGCTTATCAAAAGCATTCCCTATCAGGACATCTGCAGGAATATCCTCAAGCACGCCTACTTGCTGGCTTTCTTTTCCACCCCCCCCCCCGTCAAGGTGAACCCTAGCCAAAGGTATTTAGAATGGGGTGCCTCCTAAATCTCTGACTAGAGTAGACTGCCCAAGCAAGTAGTGCTCCTCTGTAACCATTGCAGGCTTTACAATGGTTAGGTCAGAGGTTGTGTCTCCCATAGCCATGACATCTTTTCCATTCACTAAGATAAGCTATAACCTCTTGTGGTAGTTTGGTACCCTTGTTGTCTCAAGACAACCTACTGTTGGCATTTTGTCATTCCCACTTACTGGCTCTCACACTTTTGTTCCCCACCTTGCCTCTGTGGACATCTATATGCTACATGGCCCCACTGGTTGCATTTAAAACATTTAACCCTAGGTCCGGGACGTGTACCTGGACTAGTGACGTGCTACTGGCAGACTGTGTAGCACTGGTTGTACCTTTCCTGTGCAGTGATGCCCTGCTTGCTATGTATAGGTCTCCCTTCATCCCCAACTCATCTACAGTATTGCATTTTCTATCAAGTTAACCAGATTCTCATTTCCTCAGGCAAAGTGCTAAGGGCTTGTTCCCTCACCAGAAGGTCTGCCAGCCCTTCAAAAGTGGTGACCTGACATCCACTCACCCACCTATGAAAATAAGTGTTTAGTTCAGCAACATATTCACACACTTTCATCTGCCTTGCGTCTATGCTCACAAAACGTTTTCCTATAAGCTTCAGGTGTTAACTTAAAAATTCTAGCAAACAGTTCTTTACAACATTATAATTTAAACAGTCAATATCAGACCAGTATCAGACAATTTAGAAAGAACAGTTACAGCTTTACCATGGAGTAAGAGGTTCAGGAACCGTACCCAGAGCCCTTAGTCAACATTATACTGTTTACATACCCTCTCAGACCTATGAATGAAACTATCAGAATTATCCCCCTCTGTAAATTGTGGAAGAAATTTGCTGACCTGTGTTGCTTCTGGGGTTCATTTACTCCATTCTCCATTACCTCCATGAGTCTGGCGAAGAATCAGTATCTCCTTTTCATGTTACCTCTGCCTCTCCTTCTCCTCAGCTTCCAGGCATTGCAGTTTCTCCTTTTCCTCAGCCTCCAAATATCTCAGTCACTCTTGCTTCTTCTATTTCCAAATGCTTGGCCTCTAGCTCAAGTCTCCTTAACTCCAGATGGATTTTTAAGTCTTCTGTGGAAAGGTTGAGCTGTCCATTCTCTGAGAGTTGTACATCTTTAAGGCTGGTCTGATTGTCCTCCTGGTTGCTATTCTGTAATGCAGCTGTGACTAAAGCTGCAATCATGTCTGCTTTAGTCAGGTTGGGATGCACCAGTCCTTTAGCCTGGCATATCTCAGCCAATCCCCTCCTTGTCAGCTTGCCATACTCCTCTGCTGACATGCTTGCCTGCTCTCCCTGACTAACTAAACTAACAAAAAAAAATGAAACAATTTTGATATGAACTCTGAATGTTCACTGCGTGGCTGATTAAGAGTACAAACACCTTCAGTGACCACTGTACACAAGCTACAGGAATTCAGTAGCCACACCACTACAAGCCAATTAGTATGTGATGTGGCTATCTCACCACTATCAACCAACTAATATGTGATATCGCGAAACACAGAAATCCTCTACCAACCTATAAAACAGCTGGTATAAAATAAATATAGTTGAAGTAGCAAACAAACACCAACTGTACCACAGCTAGGAAGTTTATTTTAATTTATTTTATAATAAACTTCCTAGCTATGGTACAGTTGGTGTTTGTTTGCTACTTCAACTAATATGTGATGTCGCTATCCCACCACTACCAAACAATTAATATGTGACACCCCTGCACTGGCCCAGTAATCAAGGAGCCTCAATCCTCACCACTAGCACCAGTGAGGGACGTTCACATTGGGAGGATGACAAGTACACATACAGTAAAGTACAATTTCCCTTAAAAGCACACAGAGATCACAGTCAGTCTGGGACTGGTTTCTCCCTCTCTCTGCAGATCCCCAATAATACTCCCCAATAGCATAGCTATAGGGTTAATATCTCAGCTGTGCCATCAAGCCAAAACCTCCAGCATCCTCTCTGTCCAACCAGTGCTTTGTGTCCCTGCCAAGTAGCTGATGCACACACTTTGAGATTTGATTCATACACACACACACACACTGCTGCAAAAGGTTGGCACAGGTTTACTAGCTATGCCCACTTCTGCCCAGACTAAAGTGTAGTTATCACTGCCATCAACCAGCTCTTTATCAGCTACTATAAGGCGCTTACAAAAGGTGACCAGTTCTACTGTGTAATTTTACTATTATCCAAATGGTAAGTGAGGCCAAGGCTATTTAGAAGTGGCCATTACAGTGTCACCAGGTGCATATGCAAGTAATCTAAGAGATTAAATATCTCTAAACAAACCAGCCACAATTAAAATGTTTAAATATATTTAATAATAAATAATAAAAGAACAAGACAATACTCAATAACTCAACACACTGACTACAGAGTTCAGAATCATATGAAATATTGCAGGCCAGTCTCAAATAAACACAGAAAACATCTAAACTAATCTTTACTATATTCCTGTCTATATCTAAGAGATATTAGTGTACCCTGGTTGCTTACTATTAGCAAGGCAATTGCTAATGAGAGGATGTTTCCTGGTCCAAAGACAAATACAAAATGCACAGACTCACTCTCTGAGATAGTTCTTAAATTAATAATACACATTACTGCTTGGTCAGCTGGGTGACATCATTCTTTGTCACCTGCCTTCAGTTCCGAGGCTAACAGAAACCAACATCTCTGTGTCAAAAATACTTATCTCTCAAATATGCAGTTGCTAGGAAGTAACAGAGCAATAAAAAACACTTTACATTTGAATATAAAAAACAAATTCCACAAATTCCACAATTCCACAATTCCACAATTCCACCTCAGAGCAAGATTCAGACAAAAAATAAAATAATGAACTGACCATGGCTCGGTGAATTCAAACAGTTTTAATAAATATCATAAGAGTAAGCGCTTTCACGATTTACAACTAATCGCTTCATCAGACTCCATTCATACAAATAAAACAACTGAATTTAAATTGATACTAACCAATCAAGTACCACATCCAATATGACATCATTAATCAATAACAATTAAAAGTTCTGGGCTTTAAGGCAGTATTCAAAATAAGTAAAAATGTGTCATGTAGTTAAAACCAATAAAATCAATGTTTCAGAGACCTAGCTTTCAGGAAGGGTTTCAGTGAAACTACACCATTTAACCCTGGTGGTTTGTCTGCCTGTAGTTGTAGTATCCATTTCTGTTCTGTTTCTTCTACTCTGTTATTTATATCACTCTCTCTAATATTTTGTTCAATAATCTCTAGCACCATAAAATTAAATACATGCTGCGTATCCTCAGTTAACACATGTTTCGCTAGAGCATTGGTGTCTTTCTTATTGGTTATATCTCTTACATGTTCTAATATACGTTCTTTAAGACATCTATTAGTTTTCCCTATGTAAAAAACAAAACATTTAGTACAAAAACTAAAATAAACTAAGTGCTGTGTTTTACAGTCTGCATAGAAATTAATTTCTATATCAAAATTCATAGTGGGGTGTGAGAAAGTAGATTTACTGTACAGATAACTACATGCCATGCAATTCCTGCATGGGAACGCACTAATTATTTGGGAGTTTATTAAACATCTATTGTTCCTTGTTCTATAACAGAGTTGTCTCTTAAGAGATTTCTTATTATTAAAGCAAAAATGGGGTCTATCATCAATAACCCCATCTAGTTCACTGATTGACCTTAGAATGTTCCAGTTCTTTTCAAAAATTGAGCAAAATCTCCTGATGTTACTGGAATAGGTCACTGCAAACCTAATCATATTAGAGTCATTCCTGCATGTGTTATTTTCTGTGTTAATAGTGTCAGAGAAATAGGGTTTACCTTTGTCTTTCCTTTTCTGTGACACATATTTTATACTATTCCTAATATCTTTTTCACTGTAGCCTCTTTCTTTAAACTCTTCTTTTAATGTTAGTATTGCTGTATCTAAGCCTTCGGCTGTATTGTGTAAACGACTAGCTCTCATAAACTGTCCTCCAGTTACATTTTTACTTACATGTCCTGGATGCATGCTTGTCTTGTGTAGAATACCGTTTTTACGACTAGGTTTTCTATATACAGAAGTAGTAATGTGTTTATTACTTGGTTTACATAACTTAACATCCAAAAAGTCAATGGTCTCATAGGAATACAGTCACCATCTACAACCTCCTTAACCTTTTCAAAGAAATTTTCCAGATTTAAATAAACAGGTTCTAACCTACACACACACACACACACACACACACACACACACACACATACACACACACACACACACAAAAAGGTTTTGTGGTTCAAGTCAAGCATGATTTTTGAATTTGCAGTTTATGGGGTCAGTTATAATACATTCCATGGCTTTACAAACAAGGTTAATAAGGGCAATAGGACTTTAACTAGCCGGGTTGGTTATAAGACCACCCACACAGAAGGGCACCACCATTGCTGTGCACCACTCATAAGGGACAAAACCAGCAGGTACACTTGAGTTAAGCAGTTTGAGGAGTCCATCTGCAAAGGCAGATTTAGCACTGTTAATTAAGCAACCTGGTATATTTTTGTGTCCCATGTAGGAAGTATTTTTGGTCTTGCTTGGCACTTTCAGGAAATGGTCTTTCAAGATAACTAGGGGAGTAGAGGGCTCGGGTATTTTTGGGGCTTTGAATAGAAGTCTCAGGGATAAAGTTGGCACTAATTTTGTTTACAAGTATTTTGGTAATGTCAGGTCAGTTAAAATAGGAGATGCATTAGAACTAAGTTCTTAACAATGTAGGGTTTTGTTATTTATTTATTTATTTTATTTATTTATGTTTGTTGACCGGGAGTGCCCGACTGGATGTAGGTCTATTTTCAGCGGAGGCCAGGGGAGAAAAGCTCCACAGTTAAAATAAACAGACAGTAGTTACATTGGATTACATAGCGATTAATAATTTACATAGCAATTGCTTACAACATATTTACAGATGAAGAACATAGTACATCAGTAGACAACTAGAATCTTTATCTGTGAAGTACATAACAGACATTAACAAATGTTACAATAAGAAGTTCCTGCTGTATAATAAGTACTAGGCTTATGAGCATCTGAGTTTTTTAGTTTTCTAACAACTAAAGAAGGATTTATGATTAGCTTTGACTTCAGAGGCCAGTCTAAGTTCATGGACTCCTTTAGTAGATTAAAAGTGTTCTTCAGTTTATTTTTTACTTTGTGATGAAGTAAATGTCATCTTCATTTCTACTGTAACACTGATAGTAACCGTAATCTTTTTCCAACACACTTTCCCTTTGAATTTGTTTTGCTTGTATGTGAAACTCTTAAACATATCTCATGACCATAACCATTGTTAGCTGATTTACAGACATTGAACAGAACTGCTGAATATACCTGTCAGAAATATTGATTTAAAAAAACATTTACTATTTTTAGTAAAACATCAAATTTTTCTGAAAAATAAACAAGCAAATCTCTGCACAAGGAAACCTATAAACAAAGTTTGATTAACTGAGGGACATACTTAACCTGCCGTTCATGTTTTCTTCATCTCCAGGAAAAGTATTGCATGAAAACAGAAATCACTCTGGTTAACACAAGATTAAATCAGTTCAAGTCATATATACACTGACAGTGGACGTCCCAAATGCTGAACAGTCTAGTCTGCTAACAAAGTGGTTAGAAGAATGCAAGCCTGACACATGCATCATGGTACAAGGTTATCTTTTCTCAGTGAATGTCCCTCATATACTGTAGCAGGTACTCAGTACCTTTTAAACAGAAAGAAAACTGAGAGGAAAGGTAATGTCTAAACTAGGTCTCTCTCACCAAAAAGGGGACACCTATTTGTTCCTTATGTATCTCCACAGAGGTAGTAGGATTAATATTTTAAAACTCCCGGGGATTCATGAAGCTCAGCGCAAGGGCGGCATTTGCCTTGTGCCGATCGTGCGGCGTAGAGATGGTGCAGCAGCACCACATGCATATTAATGAAGGCACGCTGCCGCAATGGCCACGTGCATAGGAAACATGCGCGAGTGCAGGGGGCATGTCTAAGCACTGCACGGAGGCTTGAACATGTTGGCTGCATATGCGCAACCTAAAATGCTGACTAGTACAGCCTGCCTCAATGTATGCAAAGCATACAAGACAGTTTTGCGAACACCAAAATAAAAAGTGAACACAAAGGCACGTAGCTGAATATTGAGTCACCGTCCCTCGAACAAATGACATTTAAAACCCTGTGCCCGTATTCTATTGTAGTGTCGATAGTTATACCAAGTGGAAGCGAAACACATCGTGTTAGTGTGCCGCCAATTGTTAAGCCTAGCCCAATGGTTAGGGTTACCACCTGTCCCACATTGTGAGGGGACAGTCCCCCTCTGGGCAGTTGTGTCCATACCAAAACCATTATAAATGTCAAATGTCCTGCAATTGTAGGACATAAGTATGTCCCATATTTTATGTAATAGTCCCATACAATACTTATTTCCGTATGTAAAATACCTAAATGTTACAAGAAACAGAATAAGCAAGTAAACGAAACAGAATAAACAACTAAACTGCTACAACAATAAGCTTACATTTAGGCATAAAACTAAATTACTATCCTTTGTACTGACTGTGGGTATGTGTTGGCCTGTAAAATCTGATGTGTGTCGCGAAAATGTCCCATCTTGGTCATATGAAAAGGTGGCAACCCTACAAATGGTCAGAGCATTCGCCCAATATCTGCCCATTCGCGGTGCAAGTTGTCCTTGTCAGGATGGCCCAAAGATGAACGGGTATTACCTGGGTCTACCTACCATGTCATGAATGATAGGTATTTGCGTGTACCTATGTGCGTGAAGTACAGCATGTGGAAGATCAAAAATGCTGGGGTAGTCCTCACAACCATATTGGTACCAGAGATATGTAGTGTACGCAATGTGTTCTATTGGCTGTGCCATGGGCCATCAACCAGAGAAGGGATGGATGGTGTGTGTGGAATATGGGGGTGGGGGGTGACGGGTAATGTAATAATTCACCAAGGGGAGACTGGGTTGGATGCAAAACAGGTAAACTGGAGGTGTATGAGGGAGCAGTGGGTGAATCAGAAAGAAAACCAAAGAACAAACATTCACATCTGCAGTACAACCTGACAGGCCATACTGTAAAACACAATCCCACAAACATTAAAATGTGCGATACACATGTACAGAAATGTTACCGGCACATACCCACATAATGGTCTGGCCTGAACTGAGCCATCCAACCCCAACACACCTGCATACATAACTGAATACCCATCATCCCCTCCACAGCACACCATCTCCCCTTCCTGAACGTCCACCAAAACCACCCATACACGGGCTGCTAGCTTGGCGCAGCCATATCTGCACATAGTGACCCCTACTCATATCTAGTAGGCAGTCTCACACTAGGCAGTCTCAGGATTGCAAACTATGTATCCCTTGCATGTATAACCCTACCTCATTTTCGTAAAGCCAAAAGAATTGAGGTCATCGGTCCCCACAATTTTTGAATATCTCTCATGGGATAAGTATCTGTTCTAAACATTAGACTTGGTGTCACGACACAATGTCCAGCCCTGTAGACATCTGGACACAAGTTGTATAAGCAGTAGTTGTCCACAAGACTGCTCAGCCTCCAGCTGGTACTGCAGAACCTACGACCCGGGATTAAACACCTGACCGTGATGCACGTCTCCCCAGTATGATGAGAGTTAGTGCTGTCTACCCAAAGGGATGTTACATGTTTTACCAGTTAATTTCAGCTTATTTTAGTAAACCAAGCATTTCCTAGGGCAAGTTAATTCTGGAAGGTCTAAAGACTAGTGCTTTATTTAAGCATAGTAAAGATTGCAGAGGAAGTAAATTTTATTTTTTTGTGTTACAACAGGTGGAAAAGGATAGAAGAGGTGGTATTTGGGAAGAGATTTTGGAGAGCAAGGAATTGTGGTGGCAGGTGTATCTGGAGGCTGGTAAAAAACCTGGGATAAATGACTATTTGAGTATATCATCCTTATTAAAAATAAGGGCCAATAAAATTTAGGAGTTTTTAAACAAACACAGTAAGAGCTAGGATTTGAAGTATGATGTATGTTATTTATTTATGAATTTATATCTAAGCAAAGTACATGTATTCATGAATATTAGTTAGTTTAGTTTTTAAATTTATAATATTTTAGTATTGAGGAATTGGTATTTATTGTATTTATTGGAATGTCATGTGCATCAATGAATCTTGACAGTAGAGGGAGATGTTTCATTAGGTCTAAACATGTTAGTGAGCACAAGCACTTTATTTCATAAAAGTTGGAACATAGTAATTAATTTAATTTATTTCATTCAATTCATGTATTTATGTACTGTTTTTATACATTTTTATTATGTCAACAGTTTTTAATGCATTTAGTACATTTTAAATGTGATATATATGTATTTTATAGTTTATGTTTTAATTCAACATTAATATTTAATGAGGCCTGTTGGTCTATAGGTTTATTTTGAATGTGTTTGGGGGTTTTACATTGGTTGGAGGGTTACCAATTTAGTATAAATAGATTAATTAAATGGGAACACATTGTCTGATGAAGTCCAAGTGTTTGGATGAAAACGCTGGCTATTTACTCTGTGTAATTGCGTTTATGTGGATGGTTCGTGGAGCTGTTATTAAAGGAATTGAAGTGGACTCGTGGTTGCAGTTTCCTTTGGCCCGTAGCACTTGTTTGGTGTTGTTTGGTGCTTTCAAGTGCTTTTCGTTGTTTGTTTATTCAGTTCGTGAGGTTCTTGGGCTAAGGGGAACTTTCAAAAGAAAAAGAAAAGGAAAGCAATGAGTTCGGAAGCATCGGAGGAGCTCGGCCAATCAAGGAAGCTGATTGGACAGTTGACCGAGCTCATAGATCTACTCACTCCCCTTTGCCACAGGATGGTAGGGAGTCAATCCAAGGTTGGTTGCGGTGGACCTGAGTTTGAGGAAGTATGGCAGCATAACGGTAGAAGTAAACGGAAGAGGCAGCTTATGGGCGAAGATGATGATGACGCCGGCGACTTTTCCGAGGGTTCAGCAACCAATTTTAATCCTTTACTTACTCCAAACATCCTTGGGGTGGAATCGGAAGGGATTGTAGAGACTGATGAGCGTCGAGGAACAGCTGTAGGAACTCAACGGAAGAAACCAGCTCACACGGATCTAAGCAAAGGTACTGTTTGTTCTAACCATGTCAGTATTAGAGACTGGTTAAACAAGAACATTGACTTTGGTTTTGATTCACACATTGGTGTGGATAGACAAGAAGGAGAGACTTATGTAGTCAAAATTGACAAGCTTAAAAACCTTATGACTAGATTTAAAACGCTACATATAGAGAATGCATATTTATCTGAATGCTTAAAAAAGGAAATTGTTCCTAAAGGTTTGCGTATCTGTAAATATCCAAACAATGTCATTAGTGGTTCTATTTTTCACAAAAACCTGCTCAAAGTTTTTAATCAATGTGGTTTAGATGTCATTAAATTAATAATGGAAGAGAATGATAGAAGTATTAAGAGCCTGACTAAGGACATTGATGAACTGGATGATGCTATTAAAAATGACCTAATATTCAGTATAAAGGAAGAGAAACAGCAATATTATAACATTAGGCAAGAAATTGATGAGAAATGTAATGTGGTCATACAACGTAAAATAGGAAAACTACATAGGGACATTAGTGAATACGAAAATGGAACTAACTATCCAGAACCTAATTTGTCTAAAAAGAATGTGAATAATTTTGGTAATAATAGGAAGTGGAATAAACCCACTTTTAGTCACTCAGACTTTCAGGATAATTTTACCTATGACCAAGAGTTTCCTCCCTTAGTAAGGGAAACAGAAGAAGTATATAAGCCTCATAATTATAAGGGAAATTTTTACGGGAGGGGGGGGAGAAGGGGGAGGGGGAGGTATTGATTAACACCCTCTCTTCAAACAGTTTGATTGTAGATAGAAATGAAGTAAGTGATATTAATGTTGTTAATAAGGTGACTCATACATATAAGGACTTTTCAATTTATAATTATGGTAATTTTGAGGTCAAGGTTAAACATTTCAAATTACTTAGTAAAGGTTTTAAATTTATTCCTAGTTCAAAGGGAGACACCGCCACCACAATTCTGGACACCAAGTTGTTTATGCGTAGAATAAATTTGAGTGTCTTGGCAAGTAGTAATGGTTACATTAGTGACATTAGAAGTACCAAATTGAAAAAGAAATCTACTTTTAATCCACCTTTATTACCTCAGTTACGAAATTTTGAAAGAATTTTGGAAGAAGGTATTAGATTTGAACATAAAAATTACAATAGAAAAACTTGCGATAGCAACTTAAATAAAGATGAAAAAGAAGCATTAACAGAATTGATAAATGAGGACACAATCAGAGTAATGAAACCTGATAAGGGGGGGGGTGTCGTCATCATGGACAATATAATTTATGAGGGAAAGATGAACATGATATTAAGAGACGAAACCAAATATTCAGTAGTTTCTAGAAATGAGGTAAATGTGGCATATTTTCGGATAGACAACATGCTGAATGATTTGGTATTAGAAAAAGTATTGAAACCTGAATTACACAGGTTCCTAACAGTTACAAAACCTAAGATGGCAACTATGTTCGGAATCCCGAAAGTCCATAAAAATGTGATGGACCCACCCTTAAGACCTATAGTTACTGCAGGAGGATCCAAAACAGAACCCCTAGCAAAATATATAGATATCACAACGAAACATATTTGGACAAGTAACAAAGTAATACTTAAAGACTCATGGGATTTTTTAAAACAATTAACACCTGAATGTTATAGTACGGACCTAATATTCATAACTATAGATATAGTGGATCTTTTTTCCTGCATACCACACAGTAGTGGAATGAAGTGGTTTGAGGAATGTGTATTCTTGGACAAGACTATGACGCAAGAAGACAAAATTTTATCAGTTGCACTCATGGACACTGTCCTAAAATATAATTTTTTGTTATTCGATGGAGAATATTTTCAACAGAGGACTGGGGTGTCCATGGGTGCAGCATGTGCACCAACATTTGCCAATATAGTCTTGTCCAAATGGGAAGAAGAATACATATTAAAATCAGAGTTTAGGAAGGAATGGATCTTGTACAAAAGATTCCTAGATGATATAGTTATTTTTTGGATAGGGGGGTATGAAAGATTCTATGAATTTCTAGAATACATTGGTAAAACTACTAACTTCCTTAAGTTCACATACAATATGAACTATGAGGTATTACAATATTTAGACGTTGAACTGATTAAAAATAATATGTCAAAGTCTTTTTCATCCAGGGTATATAGGAAAAAAACTTATGTTAATTCCTATTTGCATTTTGAAAGTGCGCATCCCCTACACTGCAAGCGTAACATTGTTAAAGGGCAGTTTGTTAGGGGATCAAGGATGACTACCCTGGATGAAGACTTTTTGGTTGAATGTAACACTTTGCAAAAAATGTTCATAGAAAGGGGATACCCAGAGAAATTTGTATGTGACATTAGAAGGGAAGTGGAAAATGGTAGGGCAGACAGATTCAAACCAATTATGGGTAGGATGGATTTTAAAACTACAAGAGAAGAAAGTAAGGATAGGGTGACTGAGGACAATCAGTACCACAAAAATCTCATAATTGAATATAACAGTTATAACATGGGAATAAGAAACATTTTAAGTAAAGAATGGGATAAATTTGCTGCCTTAACGGATATAGAAGGAATTAACTGTTTTAAACCAAAGATTATTTTTAGAAACTCAAGAAGTATAAAAAATATGTTAGAAAACAAAAAGGACATGGAGTATAGGAAGAACAATTTGGAGGGAAAGAAAGTAGGAACGTACAAATGTGGACGGTGTAATCAATGTACATATATCAGTAACAAGAGTGAGATATTTATAAATAGTAGAAATATCCTAATAAAGAGTAAAGGTAAATATAGTTGTGATACAAAAGGGGTGGTGTATTTGGGAATGTGTGACAAGTGTCCTTCATATTACGTGGGAAAAACAGAACGAGAATTAAAGAAAAGAATATATGAACACGTATACGATATGCAAAAAGGGAAAGAGACTAGTGCTTTATTTAAGCATAGTAAAGATTGCAGAGGAAGTAAATTTTATTTTTTTGTGTTACAACAGGTGGAAAAGGATAGAAGAGGTGGTATTTGGGAAGAGATTTTGGAGAGCAAGGAATTGTGGTGGCAGGTGTATCTGGAGGCTGGTAAAAAACCTGGGATAAATGACTATTTGAGTATATCATCCTTATTAAAAATAAGGGCCAATAAAATTTAGGAGTTTTTAAACAAACACAGTAAGAGCTAGGATTTGAAGTATGATGTATGTTATTTATTTATGAATTTATATCTAAGCAAAGTACATGTATTCATGAATATTAGTTAGTTTAGTTTTTAAATTTATAATATTTTAGTATTGAGGAATTGGTATTTATTGTATTTATTGGAATGTCATGTGCAATAATGAATCTTGACAGTAGAGGGAGATGTTTCATTAGGTCTAAACATGTTAGTGAGCACAAGCACTTTATTTCATAAAAGTTGGAACATAGTAATTAATTTAATTTATTTCATTCAATTCATGTATTTATGTACTGTTTTTATACATTTTTATTATGTCAACAGTTTTTAATGCATTTAGTACATTTTAAATGTGATATATATGTATTTTATAGTTTATGTTTTAATTCAACATTAATATTTAATGAGGCTTGTTGGTCTATAGGTTTATTTTGAATGTGTTTGGGGGTTTTACATTGGTTGGAGGGTTACCAATTTAGTATAAATAGATTAATTAAATGGGAACACATTGTCTGATGAAGTCCAAGTGTTTGGATGAAAACGCTGGCTATTTACTCTGTGTAATTGCGTTTATGTGGATGGTTCGTGGAGCTGTTATTAAAGGAATTGAAGTGGACTCGTGGTTGCAGTTTCCTTTGGCCCGTAGCACTTGTTTGGTGTTGTTTGGTGCTTTCAAGTGCTTTTCGTTGTTTGTTTATTTAATTCTGGAAGGTGTTGGATGTCATAAGGTGACTTAACAATAACCCCCAGTTTGCAGACATCTGCAAGCTTTGTTAGCTAGAGGTCTTGTCTCTTTGTTTGGAGAGCTGAGAAGTAAAGGCCAAAAGAAGAGATCCAAGCACTGAGCCCTGAGGGGTACACTAGTCACTTTAGTACTTTCTGTTGAAGCACCTGCAACTCACACTCTGGTTGTTCTGAACCTATGACCTGGTATTAAACACCTGACCGTGATGCACGTCTCCCAACATGCGTTATCGGGAATATATACCTTACACATTTGCATAGTGGCAGGATATAGGGTGATTAAGGCGCTTTAAAGCAGACATAAGAAGGGTTACCACCTGTCCCACTTTGTGAGGGACAGTCACTTTTTAGGCAGTTGTGTCTTGACCAAAAATAATACAATGGCAAATGTCCTGTGATTGTAGGAAATAATTATGCCCCATATTTCATGTAACAGTTGCATAAAACAGTTATTTCTGTATGTAAAATACTTAAATGTTACAAGAAACAGAATAAGCAACTAAACTGCTACAAGAATAAGCTTTCATTTCTCCAAATAAGTAAAGTTCTAACCTTTGTACTGACTGTGGGTATGTGCCGGCCTGTAAAATCTGATGTGTCTCCCAAAAATGCCCCACTTTGGCCATTTGAAATGGTGGCAACCCTAGACGTAAGCGGGTATGCAAGCGTGTATGCGCGACGGTAAGTGGGGGTGATTCAAAGGTATGGGAAATGTAAATAAGCATGTAGGTGTATATGCATGTGTATGTAAAGACCAATATATATATATATATATATATATATATATATATATATATATATATATATAGCTATGAAGAATGAACATGGTCACAATATAGCAGTCATAATGACTGCAAAGGGAAACAGCAGCGGAACCCCCCCGTAATATTTACTGCTGTTATATATCAGGATGGCCAGAGTTGAGCACACCTCTGCATCCCCAACGACAGGTAGGACACTAAAAGTGGAACTAACGATGTCCCCTGCTAAGTCTGACTTTCAACTAGGTACAGGGCAGTCCCAGTCCTCAGTCGGACAAGCCTAAACCCGGATAACCACATGAACACCCTGACAATAAAATACACGTGTGTGCCAGGACTATAGGCTGTGGAGGTCTGAATATACTTTGAGTGAGTCAGCATGGGGCAAGGGTCCAGAGCAGTAGGGAATGGCACATGTGTAGTAGTGTGGTTTTCCCAACAAGAAAATGGATGCCTGCTGTGTTAGTGAAGTGTTGAGTCATGTGTTCGGGTAACTAAGAACCATGGGTATACATATAAATGAAGCAGAACACCAATAGTGTAGTGGTTAGAGCATACATCTATCAAGCAGATGTTGCCCGTTCGACTGCAGCACACACCATTTATGATGCGTAATCGGTATACGAGCATATCTCGCTAATTTTATGCTGTATAACGATATATTACCAATTAAATGTGAACTGGGGTGACATATCACAGTAAGAATGTAGATGGATTTTGCATGATGTGAATCGGCGGTTAAACGGAAACCCGCAGCTGAAAAGTGTTTTACTCACCCTTTGTCCAACGGCCCTTGTTCCGCCCAGCAACACAATATACCACGTCGGCCAGGCCCGACACCAGGACCCTACACATCACAATCAATGTGATTTACCACTAAGCCACGGCAGTTATACCTAACGGCGATGTTATCACAAACATAGCAGACAGCACAGTCATTCAACAGTATGATCAAAGTAATTAAATCATATAGATGTGTATGCATGCGTACGTACACACACACACACACACACATATACATATATATATATATATATATATATATATATATATATATATATATATATATATATATACACATACATATAGGGTAACCACCTGTCCCACTTTGTGAGGGACAGTCCCTCTTTGGGCAGTTGTGTCCTGTACACTTAGTGTCAAATGGCAGATGTCCTGAGATTTAATGACAAAAATATGTCCTATATTTATGTAATAGTTGCATAAAACAGTTATTCTGTATCTGAAACACCTAATTGTCATAAGAAACTGAATAAGCAACTAAAATGCTACAAGAATAAGCTGTCAATTAGGCATAAAAGTGAGGTCCTGTCCTTTGTACTGCTAAAGGGTGGCAACCATACATATATATATATATATATATATATATATATATATATATATATATATACACACACACACACACACACACACACACACAGAACGAACATGGGAACAAGAATGCAATCATAACGAATGCAAAGGAATATAGCTGGCCAGAGGTGGCCAAAATCCCTGCATTTCTAACCACAGGTAGGATGCTAACAGCGGGAGTAACCTTGTCCACGTGCTAAATCTGACTTTCAAATGGGTACAGGGCTCTCCTGGTCCCGAGTCGGACAAGCCTAAACTCGGATGACCACATGAACACCCTGACAATCAAACACATGTATGTGCCAGGACTATAGGCTTTGGAGGTCTGAATATCCTCTGAGTGAGTCAACATGTGGCACGGGTCCAGAGCAGTAGGGAATGGCGCATGTGTAGTAGTGCAGTTTTCCCAACAGGAAAATGGATGCCTGCTGTGTAAGTGAAGTGTTGAGGGGTGTGCTCGGGTAACTATGAACCATGGGTATACATATAAATGAAGCAGAACACCAATAGTGTAGTGGTTAGAGCATCCGCCTAATGAAAAGGCATTCACGGTTCAAGTTCGACTATAGCACATATCATTTTCCTTGTGGAATGAACGTCGCTCTGCTGTAAAGCCGACATTTAAACATGTAAAACTGAATGTGTGTATCTCATGGGACTATTAACCAGATCTCTTCAATCAAAGTGGTAGTGTCATAATGAATAAGGCACAAGTAAGCACAAATAAGCGGCAGTAAACATATGTAACGCACAGTAAGCATAGGCGAGTGCACCTGCGTGGGTGTAAGCAGCTCCCAGCATAGGAAATGTATATACACAAACACATATATATATGTGTGTATAGATATATATCTACATACATGAAATATATATATACATATATATATATATATATATATATATATATATATATATATATATATATACATACATATATGAAGTCTGAACGTCATAACAATAAACCATACACAAGGGATGTGAAGGGAATCAAGAGCAATTATGGTATTATATAGTGCTGTCAGCGTATGTCATAAAAAGCTGCCCAGGAGTGAGCAAAGCACCGCTACTCACACCACAGGCAGGGTTTTACCAGTGGGAGTAACATCGTTGAATTGCTAAGTCTACTTTACACACATACGGAATGTAGTCCATTCTGGGACCACCAAAAATTATAAAGTGCAAATGGTCGTAATCCATAACCCCAGGAAAGGCATGTATGTGCAAATATACATGGCGGGAGACCCTGTGAATACACTAGGTGGGGCAAAATGTGTGTAGGGCCCTAAATGCTCTGGAGATGGCAATGTGTAAAGGTGTGTCATGGCTATGACAACAAGTGGATAATGAATGTTACGTGTGTAAATTCAACACGGGTGGGGGCAGAGAAACTATAGGTATGCAATTATGAATCCAGGCGTGCCAGGGTTGGATGGCCCGGTTCTAATAGACTGCCCTGTGGAGGTCAGCTAGTTCGTAATAGGTATATATGCATACACACATGCAGACAACAATATGTTGAAGTACATTCTCTGTAACACATGCATTTCATTTGTTTACATAAATAATAGGAATGTGCACATACAAACATCGACAGTAGATGGAATAATAGGCTGTGCAGAAGAGGGACGTGTCAAATCACACTGTATCACATTCCAATTACCATCGCTAATCTGTACATGAATATATTGTGACATCTGTCCGCTGTATAACGTGCTAAATACCAATTACAAGATAACTGGAGTGAAGTGTCAGTGTCATAATGAATAAGGCACTAGTATGCTGGTGAAGCATTTATAAACACCATTACGCATGTGTAAGTGCGTATGAGCGGGGAATGTATTGGTTTAAAGACACACAGATGTATATATATTCATACACATATATATATATATATATATATATATATATATATATATATATATATATACATATATATATACACACACACACACACACACACACATATATATATATATATATATATATATATATATATATATATATATATATATATATATATATATATATATACAGCAAGATATGAATATACATGTATGCATATGTATGCAGCTATATCTGTATATATTAATGTAAATAGATATATATACATTACAGTAAATATACACATGTATATACCTAGGTTATGTTACAGCGGTTATGGGTAACATATCTTCAGACCGGGCATATGTTGGTGGGAGGTCCAATAAACAAATGTCTACCTCCCACCCACCCCAGCTAGGCCGGTAAGACATACAAACACACAATAAAGGTAAATACACCACTGCTTCCCAGACCACCGGCAGGAAACTACCAGTGGGAGAGATCTACAAGGTCTACACTTTAAACATAGACAGCGATGTCCCTTGTGTGACACCAAAAATTCTGTTCTTGTAGTGAAGCCCAGTAAAGATTGCTGCAACCAGGATGTAGCTGTACACGGACCAGTAGGTTGTGCAAGCCTGATAACACATGGGTTGACACAACGTATGACATGTGTCCTGACACGGGGAGAGTGGGCAGTGTGTAAGGGTTTGTTCATACTCCACTTGCGCCCACAGGAAGGATGAGTGCTGTAGAGGAGTGGCAGGTAGGGGAACTATGGGTATGCGATTATGGGCCTAGGCATGCAGGTGTTGGCTGGCAGAGACATATTAGGACCGCCCCATGGATGTAAGTAATATTCCGATGTGGGTATAGCAGACTCCTATACCTCCCAAACCTTAAGAGCACATCTACTGGATAGTCCGTAAACCATTGAGGGAACACATAGGGACCATATCATTGAACTGTCCCCAATAACCAGGGACATCTGTGATTACAAATCAGAATCTAACACAGTCCCAACTAAACCCACCTAGAACTAGTGATATTAGGAGGAAAGGTGGTGGAATACATGTAATGAATAATGACAACATGTAAGAGTCATAAACAGCATGTACTTCAAACAATGTGTATGAATACATATGTGCTCTGGGTCCGTCAATGTGTCAAGTTAATGGCACCAAACTTCTAAATGTGTCCCTGAGGTTGTTATGTAGTGTACCCGATTCAGTTCATTCTTCTCCATTCATATGAGAGGTCTGCTGGTGAGAGAAAGCGCATGTTCTGTTGACTACCTTAGAAAGATGATAGAATAATAGGGTTGGGGTTACCACCTGTCCACCTTTGAAAGGGACACTCCCCTTTGGGCAGTTGTGTCCTGCAAAATAAATGTAATTATGGCAAATGTCCTGTGATTTAGGGCAAAGATTTCCTATATTGTCTGTAGTAGTTGCATAAAACAATTATTTTGTATCTGAAACACCTAAATGTTATAAGAAACAGTATAAGTGACTATAATGCCCCAAGAATAACCTTTTATTTAGGCAAAACAGTGAAGTTCTCTCCTTTGTACTGGCTGTGGGTATGTTTTGCCCCGCAAAATCTGACGTCTCTACATACAGGTCCTATAGGGTTGCCACCTTTCCAAATGGCCAATGCAGGACATGCTCTGTAGAAATGTCAGACTTTCCAGGACAAAACATACCTACAGCCTTGCATAGTACAGAATTATACTTAGCTGCACAAATAAAAGCTTATTCTAGTAACATTTGAATTGCTTATGCTACTTCACATAGCATACAGAAGTTTCATATATAAAATAACTGTTTTATGCAACTATTAAAGAAACGTAGAATATAATATTGTCCTGTAATCAGGACATTTGCTATGTCTTGATTATTTTCGCAGGACACAACTGCTTAAAGAGCGACTGTCCCTCGCAAAGTGGGACAGGTGTTAACCCTAAAGTCCCAACTTGGCCAATTGAAAAGGTGGCAAACCTATAATAGGTATGCGGTAGCATGACTCTGCCGATGGATGTGGCTCCCAAAACCCAATTACTTGTCTGTATTGAAGAGTCTCGGCTCCCATGTATCAGCCAGATGGGAGCAGATTGTATGAGGAACACACAAATAATATGATTAATTCACTGGACAGGCCGCTGATTCCGTACAGTTGAATGCCATGCCATTGTCTAATGGGCAGCCATTCCCGATACTATAGTCATGTAGTCCAATGTAATAGGCATCACAAGGTAAAATTGTGGTCCTCGCTCCCACTCAGGAGTGTGAGTGACAGATGCAAGCACCAATGTCAGTGCATTTGCAAGTGCGGGAGCGAGTGGGTATAAGCGTGTTTGGCTACCAGTATGCGAGTATTGCACTGGTAAAGCAATGTAGAGGCTAACTGAGTGTAAGAAGCTGTAACTAGAGGTCAGCAGTGCTTAACACCATGCAAACCCATGCACACCCGCTCCCAACTGCTTTAATGTGCCTTACTCTCTCCGTATCCATTGGGCTTGTTCTGCCCTGCAACCAAATAAACGTCCTTTGCAAGGGTCGGAACCAAGATCCTGCGCACACAGCTAATGTGAATTACCAATACACCATGGCAGATATACAGACAATAGGCAGTACCACAAACATATCATACAGTGCAGTCATTCAACAGTATAGGATTGTATCCCATCATGTAGATGTATATGTGAGTGTTTATGTCCAGCATATAGGTACATACATATATAGAGATATATCAAGAACATACCATGTGGCAACAAAGCATTACAGATGAATGAAACAGGAAACACCAGTGACGCCTGTATTATGTAGTGATGTTGCTGTATGTGATCTCAAGACTCCCTCAGACAGACATGTGTCATTCATACACGCAAATAGTTGTGCATTGGCCGTATACATTACTCTGTGCATGTAATGTACATTAACACAACAGTACCTGTCCAATCATTATGTGTGAATAGTACTCTTGCAAGGTGCTGTGTGCAACATCATCATCATCATGATAAAGGTAAATGGGGTAACCATAGAGGAAAGGGTAGTGTTGTGTGTACAATGGGGTCGTCCTCATCACGTGTACCTGGACTATGTAGGAGTGATGTGCATACCAGGATTGTGTGCCTGAGGGACAGGGGTGAGGATAACAGGAGTATGTTGTGATGCATATTACAAGGGTTTCATGTATCCAGTGGGCACATGTGTGTAATGAACAGCTATATATAGGGAAGATGTCCTAGGAGCTGATTGGCCTTATGTTTCTGTAGGTGAAGGTTGGATGTAGGTGAAGGAGTGTAGGTATGGCCATGGAGGATAGGTAGGATCACAGAAAAGAGAGCATACAGGGTTGGTATATGACACGTGGGGGGATACACCCTGGACGGGGATGGATGTTCGGCATTCACAAGCCCATGGGAACAGTGGGACGGAGGTCCCCAGCCATGGGCACTGCCAGTGCACCTAAACAACTGCAAAGGAGGCAGTGCTGGGGGCTGTCCAGGAGAGGCAGCATCATCCTATAAAATGTGACACTCCGCCCTTGAGCTGGCTTCGGAACCCCTTAGTGAGCCACCACCAATGCAACACATCCGGGACCGCACAACACCAGACATGTACCTGTCTGGTCCTGCTCCCAGGAGGGACATGCTCCATCCTCAGTGCTGGTACCACCAGAAGGTGGTGCAGAGCCAACAGAGGTTGATGTCTAAGGCTGAGCCCCAGATGTGCTAGTGCCCGGTGCCATGGTCAGCTGATGTGGAACAGGAGGTTCTGCCGGGACCTCCCAACCCATTCAGCCTATGGTGTTGCAGTTTAAACCCACATATGGCTTAGTGATAGACAACAGTATACAGGATTACCTATGACAGTATGCATAGATAACACCATCAACCCAACACAACAGCATACAGGATTACCTACAACAGTATGCATAGATATCACCATCAACCCAACACAACAGATGGTATACATTTGCAGAGGGAGCACAACACATGCATATATACTGCATGCCATCTGTACAATGTGTAGTAGATGTGTGACCACAGCTATGAACAGTTGACCATTATTGGCTTGTCACTGGGAACCCCAGACAGTGTCTGTCATACCACTGTCTCATGTGATACATGTCCAGTCAGGGATGCGATGGCAGTAACACATCCCTATCATCATGTACTGTCTCCAATCCTCACACCATGCTTCTGCTGTGCACAGATCTGTGTTCAGTGTGTAACACAGGAAACAAATGGTTGCGCACACTGACCAGTTCACAAATGGCCCTACAGATGGGGGTCCCTCATGAACAGAGTACTGTCATGTCTGTATTATAACATACAGAATAGCCATTACCACACACATGTTAAACAGGCAGTAGTTTCAATGCAACAGAGCTACACTTACATGCTGTAGTCATGTGTGGCACATCACCCTCCTGTCTTTAGGCTATTTCCCACTGTGGAAAATGATTGAGGTACATCCAGATATCATCTGTGATGCAGTGTCAGAACACCACATCCAGATACCACTCCACAGCGACTGTCATGGCCAAATAACATGTTTTCCCTAGGTAGTGTACTGTGTTTATCATGCGGATGGCTATGGGAACACCATCACAGCTGTACCACATGCAATCAGCTAGAGGAGGACTGCAATAGGTGCAGAGGCCATCACCTGACCATGTCCATGTTAAGGTGTTTGCCTTACAAGCACAATGTGCAGGGTTCGAGTCTCACAAGGGATAATTGGCTAGGCTTAAAATGGCTCACAAAGGCAATTAGCCTAGTATGAACCTATGAACAATACACATGTTGCTGCTGTGCAGGAGTACTCCTTCACATCCACCAGAGAGTGTGTGGATGGGACAGGCAAAATACACCAGGGAAGGCTTGGAGACTTAACCCTAAGCATCGTCTGCCACACGTCAAACAGTACACGGGTCAAACCTCTGACTGACTACTCATTACTATTACATATGCATGACGTTACTACACGTGCCACAAAGGCGACATGTTGCTGTGCTGTAAGAACATATATGTGTGTAGGTGAGTGACATCTGCAACAGAGATATAGTAGACATACATTAGGTGTGGCACACATGGCTTTCCATGTAAATGGATGCCATTGTCACCACAACCACACTCTGTAATGGACATGCATTGACACTCTTTGCCAGGGCCACAAATACACAACCTAACTACTTAGTTTGCCACACTGCAGTAATGCACAGGGCTACATGCACCACAGGGGATATCTGGAGGTTCTATGGGCTAGGGCATGTGAAAGTGCTTGACATCTGTTGGTATTCCAGTGAGGGTTATACTGGGAGTGACTGTGGTTGGGAGCATCACAACCCACACGCAGACACAAGGTGCCAGTACTGGCATGCAGGTATGCATTGCTTCATGGGTTTGTAGTGGTTGGCTGTGCAAGATGGCTGTACAAGGTTAGGTGAGGGGTAATCCTTGGCATCTCATCACCTGACAATGGTGTGCAGTGCAGGGGTGTAGTGTCTGCAATGTCCCGCACAGATGGGTACTGCATTATCTGGCCTGACATCCTGGTTACCAATGTGTATGGCCATAGCTTTGCAATGCATGCCATAGCTGTGTTTGATACTCCTTCACATGGACATTGCCTGGGATGTGCATGTCCCACAATACTGTACATTGACATGTACAGGTGTACCTGGTTTGGCAGGCACATGTTCTGTACACAGCCTGTTATCCCCCTATATGCCAATACTGGCCTGGTGTGGCGAAACCTGCTTATAGTGAGCAGGTCGACCCTGCACCTGCATTGATAGTATGATACAGGTATTCCATGGTGTCAGTGGCATGGGTCCATACAAGGCACATGTGTACAGCATTGTCTGGCCTCTTTGGATCACATTTGATGGCACCACATATGTTGCAGGTATTCAGTGTGGAACATAGTGAAGACACAATGTCTGCATATATGTGCCTATTGTACCACTGTACAGGGTGCCATGTCCTCTGTAGGCCACTGCATTCACACCATGCCTACTATCTGTCATCAATGTGCATGGTACTAGCAACATAGCGGGATATCCTAGGCAAGTTTGTTTGTGCATGGCACATGGGTGCGGGACATATACTGGGTACTAGTAGGGCTGCATACTTTGTTCACCAGGCCTTTTGCCAGATTTATGGGTATGGCTTGCCAACACAGTCCCATGGCTGACTGACAGCTTTACTCCTCGTGAGGTGGCCAGTGTGTCATAAGACTGACACCATATAGGAAAACTACAAAATCCGCTCCCAAACATGTCCAATGATATGACAATCATGGCCACCACTACACAGGCTCAGACAGACAAACACTCACTTGCCATGTCCTGTATACAAACCCCTACCTACCGTATCACACTGCAGTAATACACTTTTAGGGCACGCACTACAATGAATACTGGGTTGCTGCACGCCTACAGGTGTATACCTAGGTGGATGACAACAGCAGGAATGACAAAGGTGGTCATGCGATTTGTACAGATAGTGCATACTCTACAAAGCACTGTACTTGTCTCACACAGGCAGACACACACACACACACACACACACACACACACACACACACACACACACACACTTGGCATGTCTGGGATTAGAACACCGACTTAACTACTTTATTACACTACAGCATTACGCAGTTACAAAATGCGCTACTGAGATTACGGAGACACAGCACTCCCAGAGGTGTATCTGTAGATGGGTGACATCATCAGCCTTGCCAAAGGTGGGTATAAGAAATGTATGGAGTGTGATCAGTCTAAAAGCATTACTCATTCCTCAGGCAGACGGGGACAAACACACACACACACACACACACACACACACATGGCAAATCTGGGATTAGAACACTGACTCAGCTACTTTATTACACTACAGCATTACGCAGTTACAGAACATGCTACCGAGATTACTGGGACACAGCACTCCCAGAGGTGTATTTGTAGATGGGTGACATCATTAGCCTTGCCAAAAGTGGGTATAAGAAATGTATGGAGTGTGAGCAGTCTAAAAGAATTGCTCAGTTCTTAGGCAGATGGGGACAAACACAAACACAAACACACACACACACACACACACACACACACACACACACACACACACACACACACACACACACACGCCAGTGGTGTGAACGGGACACCTGCCTATTTACAGATCACTGTTACAATACTACATAGTTACAAGTCATGCCACACAGACTACACATTTCAAGGCTGTCATTATGACCTTCTAGGAATGCGGACATCAACAGGGATGCTGGCAGTTAAGATGTACATACCTGTGAACCTGTGTGTTTAAAGTAGAAATCCATCCTGACCTGGAGTACGTCCATCTGTGGAATGGACAACTACTATCACTATACAGGGTTACAATGGCCATGCCCATACACAGAGGCAAATGACAGACACAAGGTGTCACTGGGCATGCTCACACACTTAGTAGCACAGGGCTGTTTGGAATGCACTATGTGTCCATCTACACAAGGTTATACTGGGCATGCTCATACACTTAGTAGCACAGGGCTGTCTGGGATGCACTCTGATTCTTAACACGGAAGGCCACAGTGGCCATGCTATTACAGGTAGACATAAAGAACACATTGTAATGGTCTCTGGTGTTAGTAGTTGTCATTGTTAGCAGGAACGCTGCTCTACATATATCTGACACTGGTCTTTTACACAATGTCCGCTGCTGTCCATCACCTTAGATGTACCATCCTATACCAAGCACAATATCACCACTCGCAGTGATGTCTTGCTAAGAGTGGAAACAGCTTGACCAACACAATGAGCCTTGCTAGAGGTGGCAGCTGCTTGAACAACACAATGTGCCAATGTCCTGCTGTAAGTATGAGGTTGTCCAGTGTTTATCATTCTGAGATGACATGACTGACAGTAGACAGGCCTTTGACACATATCACATGCATCCATGATTCAAGGGAGTGGGGATAATACCCAAGTCGCATCCGCCCATACAGTGCCATTTCAAAGCTAATGTCCTAAACACAGGATAACACCCTGACACCTACAGGACAACTGCATTGTATGCTTATGCTAACCAGTGCTAGATGTGTAGTGTCCATAATCACAGCTGCTCACTGTAGATCCAACAATGGGGAGTACTGACATCTGTGCAGTGAGGAACACCGGGCTGATGGCTCTGTAGTGCACAATAGCACTACCACAATATACCTCAGAACCAGACATGTGGGCCATAACACAGATACAGACCGCTCCAGGTGGTGGTGTCCCCACATACATAGAGGCCACTCACATGTACTGACTGGTATGACCGGTACCCCCACGAAAGGCATCACAGATGAGTCATGTGCAGGACACAGTGTCACATGTTGCATTCTAGGATGTAAACCTCAGACACCACCATGCCCTCGGACCACCAACACGCATCCATACATGTTGTAGGACATATAAGAGTACACCACCATGTGACCCTTGACCAGTGGACTGTACCAAGCTCTACATCAACTGTAGAGAGTACCCATGTACTGACACAGTTGCATCATGTGTTATGCATTGCAGTGATACCACTGTCTGTAACCAGGTCAGCTGTACAGGGGCCCTTGGTTATTTACAGCATTAGCAGATGACTGTTGCTTTACACCAGTACACACCCTCATGTTTGGATATGACATACATGTACCTGCCCTGGGTATGTACATGCCACACACACAACATACATGTAAATAGCGTAGCTGTTGTTGTCCTTTGTGCAAACAGGTGGCTACAGCCATTACACACATGCACATGGAATGTAGGTCCATGGCTGCTGATTGATAACAGTACATAAGGTGTGATATCAATGTTGACATAGGTAACATTCCCTCTGTACCGGTCACCCATTATACCTATCATATCATACAACAGTCCATGTGTCATGTATGTCATTACACATGTCCACCAATTGCAATGCCTACAAACATGCCCAAATGACAGGATTGTAGGGCCTACACACATGCACATGTAGTGGTGTGCATTCAGATACCATGCGTGTGCAGTTGCTGATGTGTGCAGGTGACATGTATCCTAGTACATCATGCAGTTGCAATGCAGTCTCGGTATTTCCAACTGTATATGGTGATATGCTGAATGTATGTAAAGATGTACCTTTGGTATGGACAGATGTGTGGAAATAACTAAGTGGTTGGGCATCTTTGCAGATGGATGTTTGCCGAGGACAGCTCACAGGTGTGTCACAAGTGGTCTTACAATAACCTGTGTAACCGGTAAGCAATGGTTTCATTAACTGAAGGACATAACACACAACTTAGACAGCGGTCAAGGTGACACTGAAGGTAAATCACTTGACACCTGTTAACAGTTCAGATGTCCCGTGAGCATATATCAGCACTGCTGCCAAAGGAAGCGTCAGTACACTTTGTAATGTGTAAGTCTGTCATACATATCATGTGCTAGGCAGGTCTTTGATTCACAGTACTGGCATGTGTGGTTGCGTGTGTGTCTATATATGTCACTTATGGTGGGAAATACATCTCAATTGTTACCCACTGTCCTGTACACTAGTGTACACATCTATACCGACTGCAATGTAGAAAGCAGGACATAGGCAGGGGCATGTATCTCACACATGTGAGGTATCTGTATGTGCTTGACATAGGTGTATTCAATACTGAATGTCACAGTGTGTGTATGTGTGTATGGCTGTCTGGACCCTGGAGTGAGGATGTATGTTACCATACTGAACTGATAAGACCCCTCCCCCCATCCAGGCGATGCAATCTACTATCCATGTTGATGTCCCCGATCTTAGGCCATACTGCCTACCTGTACATGTGTATTCTCTGTGGCATGTCATGTAGGTGCACAGTACTGTAATGATGATTTGCACATAGGCAGGGGTCCTCACCTCAACAGTAGCAACTGTGTGTGAGTGTGTGTTTCTGTGTCGGTGAATCTGTGAGTGTGTGGGTGTGTTACTGTGTCACTAAATACATGTGTGTCAATACCTGAGTGTGTGAGTGCAGTTGTGTTGGCATCCTGTCATGGGAACATGTATTACTGCTTCCCAGTGAGGCATCACACTTCCCATTGGCCTCTACCCTTGTAATTATCTAAACCGCTCTCTTACCTCACCACTCCATGTAACTGTATCTGTGATGTCACCCAGTATGGATGTCACGTCTGTAGCCATAGTAGCTTATTACACAGCTGTCATGCTCTTGGATCAGTAGACATGTTTGGAACGTGGGACATTCTCACTGTTATGTGGCAGCTACACGGTGCATGCTGGTATATTCATACATACCTGTGAGTAGTCCACATTGACATATGGGACACTAACTGCAAACACTGACATCCACTGGCACATGCAATTAGACCTGAAGGAGGACAGCAGAACATCATGACCAATATGCAGTTACTGTTGTTACACAAGACACATACTGTTAACAGTACGAAATGCATTGCACACCTGTAGTACATGGTATGTCTGCTGCTTCTCAACAGTACTCAACAATTGTAAACTACACTTATCTTCCTAGTCTGTTCACCCTGTTTATCAGACCATATGAGCATGTCCCTGCACCAATGGTGTGGATGTCAGGGATGCGGCACAGGCATCATCATATGCACAGGGTGATAATGTTTGCCAGAGGCCTAGGCTGCACCATTGGATGACATCATGTGTGTGGGTTAGGGCCTTTGATCTAATTGGGCGTGGGTGGATGTTATGCATGTGTGTATTGCTGTGCCCTACATATGTTTCCAGTGTGTGTGCGTGTATGTATGCACACAGTTTTGACATGTGTCTGGCCTACACAGGGGTATTATTGACAGCTGCAGACTGTACAGGCCAGGTTTTACAGTTCACGGTGTCCGACCATGGACATGTGACCTGTGCCTGCCAGGGGTTGCATGGGCACTACAAGGCAGAGGTGCAGATTGGGTACTGTCTGATGACACTTGTCCACTGGAACTATGTCCCTGTTGGGACCATCCCGGGCCACATGCGCGTGGCCTGCTGTGTTGTGGTGTGGGCAGCACAGCACCAGATGCACTGCTGCTGCTACCGCCACTATGGAAGAGGACATGTGAGGTAGCTCGTACACGTAGACCTGAAACAGATGATGTAGCAGGCCTACGTCCATGTGCCCAATGCCTCACTCCTACCAGATGTTCCAACACAGAGATCTCACGCTCACGGATTGTCATGCCACGGTCAAGGACTCCAACCATGTCACCCAACCGTCTATCCAAAGCTTAAGCAATCTGCTGTTGAGCATTTACCATTGCCTGGATGCTGTTGTTTAAAGAACGGACAGCAGCCCTCTGAAGCCTCTGATCTTCTCTGTTGTGCCATTCAGCATGTGCCTGTGCCTCCATTACAGCCTGAAACATGCGTCTAGTGGCACCAGCTGCTGTGCTATGTCTTGCAGGAGCATGTTGGCCAGAGGTCCTCCTATGAGTAGCACTGGCCACATGCCTGTGTGGGGCACCAACAGTCAGTTGGCTGACACCATGGTGTGCAGGCACACCTTCGATAGCCCCCACACTTTCCTGTTCCAAGCTACCACACACCAACTGTCCTTCCTCTATGGCCACTGGTGATGGGGTATGTGCAGGCATGGGATCTGTGTGCGGGGATGAGGGGGATATAGCTGGAATGGCAACCAATGGCACAGCTTCAGCCCCTGACAACCCTGCCTTTGCCTCAATCATAAGTTCATCATCACTGCTATAGTCTGTGGGGACACTAACATCAGATGGACCGCAAGAGGGCAATGCACCTACATCACCTGTGAGGACAGACAAGAACTGTACATTACACTCTATACAATAGACACACAGACACAGACATACACACACACACACACACACACACACACACACACACACACACACACACACATGTGATATGACATAAGGCATGCAACATGCATGTGATACAGCAGATGGCATGTAGCGCAGACAATAATAGTGGTAGTTATCATACATACCTGGGTTGCACACAACAGCATGCTTGTGTCATAGCAGACGGCATGCTAATTACACAGTCATAGTAGTAATTAGCATACATCCCTGTGTTACACCATGTAGACCAGCACAGGTTAACAGTACACCTGCCTGATGTGTGGCATATGACCTTAACAATCACATGTAGTATGACATGTGATCTTCTGATGTCTGCAATGACATGCATGCATGTTTAACACAATGGTGTCATGTCAAATATACAATGGGGTAATGGTGTCCCAATGCAGTGTTGTCTGTCCGCCCTACAGATATACTACACATTTAGCTGATATGCTTAGCCATTGCAGGGAGTCATGAGGCATCTCTATTGCTATACAGTGTGAGTTACAGACACAGTTCATAGCCATGACTGTGTTCAGATACAATGCATATATACTGTGGAATGTGACCCACGTCACTGAGGTGTATACACACTAAACCATGATGTGGAATGTGTGACACAGGTCACTGGAGGGTATACGGATGACACCCCTGCACATCTGTAACCATATTGCTACTGCCTGGCAACTATGGCCAGACATGACGAACACGTCGGTACACCATTTCCCACATGACATCTGTGTACCACACACACACACACACACACACACACACACACACACACACACACACACATGAGGAGCAAGTATGATATTGATGTCCGACACCAGCAAGGGGAATATACTGTATCTGTGGGCTGATGTGGATACTGTACAGGTGACTGCTGTCATGTTGTGACACCCTCAAGATGTTCAACACATCTTACATGGTGGATTGATGTCACGCCTACACAATATGTGCACAGGCCTGTATGATGTCTAGTGTTCCACATCTACAATATAACCATTACACAAAGGCCATAGTTGGACCATGTGTAGCCATTGTACGACAGGGTGTACACACAAGCACATCACATCTACTGTGTGTGTTGCTTCATGTCTATGGCCATCCTCCATGGCCATGTGTGTACATGTGTTGGCCAAATTATTGTGATGGGCATCTATTTCACTTGTCTGTGTTGTCCCATATGACATACACCCATAGATGTCATATGCTCCACTGACGACAGGGTTATGCAGACAAAGGGTGGTATGTGGGATATGTTTTCAAGTTAGTTAGGCAGTGTTGCAGCCAGGCCACTAGATGTTATGGACATGTGAAGATAGCACATCACATTGTGTGACATTCATAGCAGGGCTATGATCCACACCAGTGAATCCTGTGGGCTGGCCATACTCCAGCCCAATGTGTAGCACTGTTTGTATTCCCCACATGTGTAGTTCTGATCTGTAGTACATGTCCCTACAGTGAACAGAACCTCCAACATTGTATGCACAACTGTCCACACATCTGGCAATGACAGTTCATAGGTTCATAGGTTCATACTAGGCTATCTGCCCTAGGGCATTTATAAGCCTAGCCAGAGTGTGTTTGGCTTTCGCCACCCATTTTAAATTAATTTTGCTATGCCTTTTTTTGAGGTTAGTATACTGTGCCTCTGTCTAACAGTGACACAGAAGTGATACCCGGGGTAAACCTACGATCTCCCATCCACTCATCAAGATTCCTCTTGAAGAGAGTCAATGAGGGACTCTGCCTAACCTGGACTGGGATTTTATTCCAGAGTGAAGGGAGCCTCTGGGTTATGAATCTGTCCCTCCAGCATGTCCTATTTATTTCAGTGCTGAGGTTCAAGTCTCTCAAGCACGTAGCTCGATGGGATTTGGATTTTCTGAGATGCAACATGTCCATTAATTCCGGGTTGGACATGCTTTATACGCCAGGCACAGATCGCCTCTGAGCAGGTGGTATGCCACTGAGCAGCTGGAGTTTCTTTAACCGGGCAGCATATGGCATCTGTTTGAGCCCTTTGATCCTCTTGGTGAGGTACTTTTGGGGTCTTTCCAGTTGCTGCAGGTGTCTGGTAAGGTACATCCCAAAAGGGGCATTGTACTCAATTATGGGCCTGATGAAGGATGAGTAAAGAGGCGCAATGACCTCCCCTGATCTAGATGTGAATCCCTTCATGATTAGGTGGGCTATATAAAATGTTTTTCTAACCACTTTGGCCACATGGTTGTCAAATGAAAGATTGCTATCAACTTGGGTCCCCAGGTCCCTAATTACTTCTTCTGTACTTAATGGATTACCACCTATGTGGTAATTTGTGGGCACTTTGTTTTTGCCAAAGGGGATGACTATACACTTTTTTGCATTTAGCTTGAGGCCATGGCTCTGGCACCAGCTGTCTGTTTCTATGAGGCCTCTTTGGAGGATGCTTGTGTCGGCTGGAGAGTCGATTATGGCGCCCAGTTTGCAGTCATCTGCGAACTTGGTCAGCCACAGTCCTTCTGTGCTGGCCTGTACCTCCGAGAAATATATACCGAACAAGAGAGGTCCCAGGACTGAGCCTTGTGGGATGCCACTTGTAACTGGTTTGGAGTCTGACATGGCTCCAGCAATTCTAACCATGTGGGTTCTGTCCTTGAGCCAGTTTGCAACCCATCTACTGACATAGGGGTTTATATTTAAGCTGGTGAGCTTATCTATAATGCCCAAGTGGGGTATTGTATCAAAGGCTTTTGTGAGGTCCAGGTAGGCTGTGTGGACCACCTTCCCCTCGTCAATGGCCTTGGTGACTGTTTCAAAGAAATTGACCAGGTTTAAGAGGCAGGATCTGCCCTTAACAAAGCCGAACTGGATAGGATCCAGTGTCTGTAGGTCCCCAATATCTTTATTTATGAGGTCCATGATGATCCTTTCCATAGCTTTGCAGACCAAGCTAGTCAGGCTTATGGGGCGATAGTTTCCAGGATCCGTTGAGGCACCACCTTTGTGGAGAGGGACCACTGTTGCTGTACGCCACTGTTTGGGTACATATCCTGTAGTAACGCTGAGATTGAACAGTAGTTTTATGTTTGGGTTTAGCTCTTCTTGGAGTTCATGTAGGACGCAGCCCAGGACACCGTCTGGTCCCATTGATGCTGTGTTTTCTGCTTTGGAGAGGGTGGCTCTTACCTGAGCATCTGAGATGTCAGTGGGGCAGCACTCTGCTGGTATGGATATTTGCCCTTTTGGTGGGGAGGGGGGAGAGAAGTTTGCGCTGAACCTGTCAGCTAGGATGTTGGCAATGTCTGTGGGTTCGATGTATTTTTTGTCATTTTGGACCAATTCTGAGCATATCTGGGAATTCCCACCCAGGTTCCTAACATAACTAAAGAAAGCCTTGTGATTATCCTTAGTGTCCTGTGCAATTTTTCTCTCGAAGCTGGCCTTAGA
This sequence comes from Protopterus annectens, assembly GCF_019279795.1. Classification (NCBI taxonomy): domain Eukaryota; kingdom Metazoa; phylum Chordata; order Ceratodontiformes; family Protopteridae; genus Protopterus; species Protopterus annectens. The sequence continues at coordinate 944,625,120 of NC_056732.1, forward strand.
CGATTTTATGAGTGCCCGTAGTTTTTTGCTAATACTGATCAGAGATGCCTTCTCTTTTTGGGATTTTGCTCTGTCATGTAGTAGCTTCCTCCTTCTATTGTATAGTTTGTTTATGGCTGGGGTCCACCAGACAGGACGTCTGCCTTTGGAGGACTGGGTCTTGGTTTTATTTGGGATTGCATGATCCATGCATTTCTGAAGGTGTTCATAGAATGCGTTTATAAAGGATTCTGCGGTCTGGGCCGTATTTTCCACAGGCTCGGGAGCTTTGAAGGATTCCACCTCAGTTTTGAGGAGTGTGAAATTTGCTTTAGAGAAGTTTTTCACTGTGGTTTTCTGGGCAGGGGTGGGGTCGGGATGTGAATATCCAGTGAGATTAGTTTATGGTCTGATCTTACCAGTGAGGGATACACTTCTGGTCTGGAGTATAGAGTCCCCATGTTGGTGATGATCAGGTCCAGTATGTTTTCCCCTCTTGTGGGAGTGGTAACAAGTTGTTCCATAGCATTTGAGTTTATAAATTCTAGGAACCTTTGGGCTAGGGTGTTGGAGCTAGAGTAATGCTCCCAGTCTATGTTTTGGTAGTTGAAGTCGCCCAATATAATGGTGTTTGGAGAGACCTTCATATTTTCCAGTGTTCTCAGGAAGGCTGAGTGGGGTTCCTGGGTTTGGGAGGGTGGTCTGTAGCAGGCTATAAACTGGAGGGCAGTTTTACCCACTGTTAGTTGCGCATGGATAGTCTCTGATGCTTCATGCTGTGCCACCAACCTGGAGGTGTGGGTATCTTTGACGAATATTGATACTCCCCTTCCTTTTGTGGTTCGGTCCAAGTTTTGGGGCCGAAAAGCGTGGTATGAGGTATAACCTGGTAGTGCTGGGGTGCTTATGTATCCTAAGAAACATAAGAATAAAAAAAAATAAATAAATAAAAAAAAAAATAAAAAATGAATATCACTATACATATTTATTAAGAGAACAATAATATTATTATAGATGTTGTTTTTCTTAGGTTATTTATATGTCTAATTTCTCATAAAATCTGAATAGATGTATATTAATAGTTGTGTCTAGTAATACACATACTGTTGGTAATAGTTCAACCTTCTCATTTAATTGTACTTAATTTTATTGCAAATAATTTTAGTGGAATTGATTTTCATATATCTAAATATACGTATATAGTCCTTGGTCTTTCATCTTTTAGGTCACAATATTTGAAAAAGTATATGGAAGGGTATTGGAAAAGATATATAGGACGTGTATTTGTATGAATGTATTTACTTAATGTATTTATTTGAATACTATCACATATATATATATTTATTATATATTTTATTTTATTTATATATATTTGATATGTTTATGAATTTATATATTTATATATTTATGTATCTATATTCATATTTATGCATTTTATATATTTATATATATATATATATATATTTTTTACATATATTAAGGTTTGACATACTGTTCTATATGCATATATTTTTAAACAATATTTTTAAATAGTACAATAGGCACAACAGTACTGCATATACTTTTTATGATTTTCTTCCTATTTACTATGTATTTCCCATACTTATATAGTTTTTTATTTATACAGGTTTTCAAATGTTTGTACAATGTCTCCAGGATTTGTTAGCATGCAATTTTTTGTGGCATGGTCTTTTAAGACAAACTGAAGTTATTCATCAATTTATTAATTTATTAATTTATTATCTAATTAGATGCCAGCTAATTGAATGTATTTAGTATAAAAGGGATTTGGTGTTGTTATACCTTAGATTCTGATGAAGTCTCCGTGTTGGAGACGAAAGCGCTTAATCTAAGGTTTTGGATGGAGTATTTTCTTCAATAAACTGTTTTTGTTCGTTTATTTCTGGCTGCCATTGATTAAATCAAAGAAGACGTCCTTCATTGTGTTCGGGATCGCTTTTTGCTGTGTGAATTTGTGTGGAAGTTTTGGTTACCAGTTTTCGTTTAGTGCTGGGGTGCTCTCGGGAGCCTTGAACCACGTTTCGGGAGCCTTGAACCACATTTCTGTTACTGCACAGATATCGATGTTCTCCATGCTAAGGAGAGTTTTGAGTGCATGCATCTTGAGGTTTAGACTTCTGGCGTTGAGTAGCATTACTCTTAGTTTCTTATCCCTTGTGATACCTATGGAGGTGGGTTTGTCTTTTGAGCCTTGCCTAAAAAAGGCACTATGGGGTAAGCAAGAGCCTTTGCCAATATCCGAAAGCCCAGGTGTAACAAGTGCAAGCCGTCCCTAGTGAAGCATTGTGGCTTGTCGAGCATGTCATCCCAGGCTGACAGGCATTGGATCCCCTTTGAATGACACCAATACTTAAGCCAGTTGTTGAAATTGATCATCTTGTCTTCATATTGTGGCATCATTCTTGGTGAGGGTAAGATGCTACTCAAGGTCAGGGTCATACCGGCCTGGGCTACATGCTCAGAGAGCTCCTCTATGTCTCTTTTCATGTAGTCCAGGGAGGTACGTCTCAGGTCATTCACACCAGCATGGACAATGACCGAGTCATATTTGTACTTGCCTTGGAGTGACCTGAGTGTTTGTGTTATGTGGCGGATCCTAGCGCCCGACAGGCAGCTCACCATGACCTTCTCCTTGTTCAGCCTGGTGAGCAGGACGTCAGTGTGCCTGACGATAGAGTCATCTATTACAAGTGTATCAGGTGTGTTGTTTAGCCTTAAGGGCTGTGACTGTTCGGCACACTGGCTTTGTGAGCTATGTGTTGCACGTGTTTTGTTTTGGGGTAGCGGTTGCTTGGGTGTCTGCTTTGGAGGTCTCTGCTGCTTAGGCAGATTTTTATTTAGAGCCTCCGAGTATGTTTTTGTGTGTTTATGTGTTTGGTTTGCTGTCGTGGTAGGTCTATGTGAGACTGGAATTGTAGTGAGTGTGGTTTCCTTCTACTCCTGACTGGTTACGTCATTACTGAGTTGAGAGAGCTTAGCCTCCAGTTTGTCTATATGGTTGCATCTCTCACATGTGTTGTAATTTGTTGGGAGGAGGAAACGGTTGTCTGTGTGCATGAGGCAGTTGTAACATTGCCTCAAGATTCCCAGATTCACCAGCTGGACCGGAGAGGAGATTGACAACTGACCTTTGGACATGCTAGAATAGTATTGGGAATTCATTTATAATTGGAAAAAAGGGACAATGGGGAACAAGGTACTCAAGGGGAGTTTGTGAGGGTGTAGTGCTTTTAGTTTTTTAGTGCTGACTTATATAATTGCTTTAGTGAGCACGTGCCAGGTAACTTAAAAGCAGTGTGTTACAGGTAACTTAAATGCAAAAATGACAAACGGTAACTTTCTTTCAAGTGAAACAAGGAAATAAGTACAGTAAGCAATGCAGATATCACTAGGGATCCACAAAAGCGCTGAAAAGCCGCGCTTTAGGTGGAATTACCATTTCAGGGAAATAAGCAAACAAACAACAAGCATACAAACAAAGCTAGATTCAGCAGGCCTGGATCTAGTCTATGCTACAGCAAACAAGGTGTACCAATTTCAGTAAGAAGCAGTTCAAATATGCAGGCACTATAAGCCTTTAACCAGAAATTCCCAGCTCAGAAGGGCAGAGTCCAGCCTCTCCTCCCACAAGAGTGCAGACCACAAACCCTCTTAATGTAAAATAACTGGCCTGAAGCCCAAGTGCTTAAACCAGAATTAATACACTTTTAGAATAACAGACACTGAGCCCTCAATCAGCAGTTCGAAACTTAGAAGGATGTAAGCTACCTGTTCTGCCACTACAGTGCAGACCACAAACCTTCTGAATGTAAAATAACTGGTTTGAAGCCCAAGTGCTTAAACTAAAAGGCTTAGAATGAGTTACACCAAGCAGTAATAAATACAATTGAATACTATTAAGAGGACGCAAAAGCAAAATAAAGTAGGAAGAAACACAAATACAGTAAAAGCAGATAACATTTTTTTTTTGAGTGAGCAAATGAGATGGGCCCAGGGGTTACAGGACAGAAACAAGTGCAAATGCAGGCCTTCAAATCAGAAAGTTGAAAGAGATGGAAGACAACCCAAATGGCCAATAACTACAAATTCTGGGCCAGAACCACTCCTTATGTGGTAGACAGGTTACCTAATGCTTACCACTCCCACTGATAAGCTAGAAGGCTTCCATCCAACACAGAAAGGCTTGGGGGGCTCAGAAGCTTACAAACAGTCCTGGATACAGCAAATCTGTATCTGGAACACTAATTACAGGAAAGGTGGGAAACAGCCTTACATTTTTTTTTTTTTTTCAGAAAAGTAGCAAAAACAGTAGTAAAAACAATTCACATGCAGTGCAAGCTGGAACACTTGAGTATGTAGCAATATTAGTCCACACACAGTTTGAAAAAATGTAATTAAATTAAAAAGGACTAAAAGCAAGTGCAGAAAGGGTTTATTAGGTAGAATGCGGTAAAGAGATGGGACTGGGGGGCAGGTACTGCAAAAGCCACCAAATTTAAACTACAACCAAGAACAGGGAGGGTGGGGGTGGGAAAGACAGTTTCAACAGAGATGTGAGGAATCACAGTGCAAATTATAAAACCAGAAAAATATATACTGATCTCTGTATATTTGCAGAACAGCAAGACAACAGATATCTAAGCAACAATTTAGCTCTATAATACAGAATAATACAGAAAAATATTTTGTTTGTGAGGATTCATGTCAGTGAGGTTATTCACATAGTTTGCAGGTGTTGCACATGGGTAGGCATTGTGATGCATTGCAGGTCTGACCTGTATATTGTGACAGGACCATACATTATGTGTACATGTGGTAAATGGCCAATAGATTTGTGCATTATGATGCCTGATAAATAATAACAGTCTCACCTGCAATGGGCTGCTATCGCAGCGGAATGCCAGAGGCACCTAAATAGGAGTAACACAGCAGTATGAGCATTATCCACACCTGTATGATGGCTACAGGGTGCAATGTGCTTGTTAACACATACACCAGTACATTAGACTATACTATGGTGTATGCACATGTGTGCATACACAGAGTAGCATACTATAGTATGCAGCATGTGTGTATACATGCCTTGCATATGATGTTAAATTACATATTGTACAGTGACACATGCAACTATATAGAATATAGTTGTTATAGGTGCAGTACTGACTTACCAGGCAACTCCAGGCTCAGTGGTTGAGAGACACCCACCTCCACAATATCGGCTAAGGCTTGTGGATGTTGTTCTGCAGGTGTCCCCAGGTTGGCCAGTAGCTCCTTGGTACATGTGAGTGGGGGCTGGGTTGGTGGTCCACCACCTGTTGCACCCTGTTCCCTGGCGATTGCATTTGCATGCTGTTTTGCCCATCTAATGAGGTCTGTACAGTGTCTGCGTACCTGCTGGTATGTGCGGTTGTGGCCGCCCACATCATTAACCCTCCTGCAAAGTTCCATACACAGGGCATCCTGCTGCTGTGCATCCTGTGGCACATGGATGAACAGGATATCATGATTGTCATGTAGGTACGGGATGAGGGCCTCATCCTTCAAGTGGGTATAAGGGGGTAGCCTTGCAAGCAGCATACCTGGAAGACATAATGATGGAGACAGGTCACAGTAACTTACAGAGACATACAGAGCTACAGCTGAAAAAACATGTGTATCGCATTTATTACAATTAAATAGTTGTATTTGCAAATCTACATGACACTGACACCACTGACATATTTGTGTCACACACGTGACACTCAATGGTGAGTGGATATTATCACCATATATGTGTGTGTGTCACCTGAATACATTGCTCATACTCCATGTGGATGCTGTCTTGATGTGGGCATGTCTGTTTGCCTGTACTGGTGTTCCTACCTATCAGCACATGGCTGGATGTGTCCACATTAATGCAGTCGACCTTGATGCTGTGTATATGTCACATATAAAGACTTACACTGCCTTAACAGACATGACCTGTGACCCTGCAGACTTGCTCATGTAAGGTTTTACATATATGTGTTCTGCCATATACATCTGCATGGCACTGTACAGCAATTCAACATCCTGCCATGCATCACCTGTGTTGCACATGTGATAAACATGGGACACTGGCTAGCCAGATGGTATTTGCAGGGATGGATATAAACTATAGCATGTACAGTCAAAGTCAACTAGTAGGCTATATGCCATGGGCCATGTATGAATCTAGGATGAAAGGTTACCTGGCTTTAGCTGACAGGCAAGTCTCTGGGGCCAGATGGAGCAGTGCCACATTACTGATCCACAGGGTTAATGATACATTTACCATGCGGTCATCACACCATGTCTGAGAGGGGAGTGATGTACAGCTTTGCTGGACAGGAATGCTTAGTATGGCAGGACTATGTAAAGTGCATGGGACAAGGATCTGTCCAGCATGTGGTGATCCTAGTTCTTGGAAGGTGGATGTCCATGAAGTATGTGTTTGAGATCGGGATGTGTATGTGTAGCATGTCCAACATCACTGGGTTGGACATGGATTTATTCAGGGTATGCATCATACTACATAGTGGAGATGGAGAATGGGAAGGCTGGTGTAGGCCATCTGCACATGACCAATACCCCTTAAAGGAAATATGTGATCTGATATGGGTCACTTGAGTGTTGTGTATGGCTGGACAGTGATCTCTATATTCATGGATGGTACCCTGTCATGATTAGGGTTGCCACATATGACTACCTGGCAGGTGTGGTGACGTAGCTATCACAGGAAAGACAACTGCCCAGCTGCATCCCTTACACACAGTGTCCATTATGTTGACTGCTGCGTAGGTGGTAGTTTATGGGTACAAGGTTATTAACATAGGGGTGACAATGCAATATGTAGCTGTCAGATTGTGGCCATATGTAACACACACCTCACCCACAAAGCCCCTTCTGTATGTTGTCCACAACACTCTTGAGTTGGCTATTGCTCCTAGGTCATAGTCATTTGCATACTTCACTAGGCAGATGCCTTCTTTTTGTCTGTGTGGTATGGACTACAATGAGGGGGAAAACAATTAATTAGCCCTGTCTTACTGTAGCTGGCACTGGTGTGATGAGCATGTATTATTCAGACACCTTCTGTAGTGTTGGTTCTGCCAGCAGTCCCATTGCAAAACACTCCTGTGACATAGGAATGTACATCGAGTGTAGGTGGAACACAGTATGGGTGATGATGTCCTATGACCTGGCAAGGTTATGATATGCAGTGTGACATCAACCTTACTGTCATCTACATCTGTATTGCTGACATCAAATAATTTTGGTTCATGGCCTTTCAGACCAGACTCAGCAGGGTAGTAGTGCAGTACTTCCCATTATCAGTGGTGTCTCCCCCTTTGTGGGTTGTGATAGCTGTTGGTGTGCACCATTCAGTGTGTACACAGCCTGACATGGAGCTATGTTTTACATGATGTGTACATGGAGAGCAACTTGTTTTGCCATATGTGTTTGATACAACCTGTGATGTGGACAGTTCCCATGCAGCCTGAGTGCAGCTTGTACCTGCATAGTTGCGGGTACAGGGGCTCTGTAGTGTACATGGATATATGATTGTGTACCTACTGGTGGGGTAGTGTGTTTATGTTATCCAAGACCCTATCTGGATTCCTTATTCATGCTAAGCACTTGTTCAGAACTTGTAAGCACTACGTAAGCTACTAATTACTATAGCACTCAATCTTCCTCATTACCTAGAGGTAAACAGGTTTTGTACATACTGTTCTCACTTGCTTAGAATAAAATAGCTCTTGTACTCACTTTCCTCACTTATCTAGGGGAAATTAGTTTTATATTCAGGCATGTCCAAGGGTCAGCTGCCAGTGTTCTCTCCTGTCTATCTGATTAATATGGACATCTTGAGGCAATGTAGACATTGCCTCATGTACACAGACAACCCTCTCTGCCTACCACCCAACACTACATCCTGTGAGAGATGCACTTATCTAGCCAAACTGGAGGTAAAGCTCTCTCCAACCAAGCCTGACCCTGACAGTCATGTGGAGAAGGTAAACATTCACACCACACCACACTTATCACATACTCTCACTGAATCTACCCCACCATTAACTGAGAAAACTACTCATGTACCAACTCATTAGCTCAACGCTTTCAGGAATTCATAAACACCAATGCCCTGGATCAACATATCCACACACCCACCAGGGGAAACAATATCCTAGACCTAGGCATTACCAACATGAGTGACCGGTCTTCCACACCTGAAGTCAACTCCTCGTTGGTCCGATCCGGCCATAAGCTGAACACCGGTGATATCCACATCCTGCCCCCACCCCCCCATTAAGGAAACCACAGTATAATATGTCTACAAAGCCAACTTCATGCTTCTTAAGACAGACGTGGTGAACGTCATGACACCCATGCAGATGGACAAAACTGTTACAACTGCTGAATCCTACACAAATGCACTCTATAAGCACTTACACGAGTGCATTGATTGTGCTATCCCAAACAGAACCAAGATGCTATTAATTAAGGAAGCCAATCTGGTGGTCCCCTGCCATAAACAAACTGTACAACAGGAGGAAGACACTGTTGCAAAAAGAGAGTACAATCCCATGCATGGAGGAGCTCCCTGGTCAGCCTCAGTAAGAAGGTGAGATCCCTTATACGATCCTCAAAAGCTAGCTACGAAAACAAAACTGCCACTAATTCCAACAACAACCACAAAGCATTCTATAGCTATGTCAAATATCTCAGTGTCAACATCCAGATCTGCTCTGAGTTACAGCACAAAGGCATGAACATTACAGAACCAACTGATATTGCCAACATCCTGGCAGATAGGTTCAGTGCTACCTTTCCCCCCTCTCATCCCCTAAAGGGCCCATATCTATACAGGAAGAGTGCAGAGTCCCTGTACTCACAACTATGCAGGTAAAAGCTGCAAACTCTAAAGCCAATAGCACAGCATCCATGGGACCAGACAACATCCCAGGCTGCGTTTTACACGAACTTCAGAACGTACTGTCTCCCCACCTATGCACCATGTTCAGTAATAGCCTCGCATCAGGCTTTGTGCCCCCTGAATGGAGCACAGCAACAGTTATCCCACTCCACAAAGGTGGTGCCACAATGGACCACGGGACCTATTGCCCTATAGGCCTGACTAGCCTGGTCTGCAAGGCTATGGAGCACATAATCATGGATCTCAGTCACAGAGACATTGGGTACCTCCAAACCTTTGACCCCTCCCAGTTTGGCTTTGTTAAGGGCAGATCATGCCTCCTAAACCTAGTGGACTTCTTAGAGACAGTTACCAAGGCATTAGATGAGGGTAAGGAGGTCCACACAGCCTACCTAGATCTCTCAAAGGCTTTCAACACCATTCCCCATTCTGGTATTATCGACATACCTATCCGCCTGAACATTAACCCCTACGTCATATGATGGTTTGCAAAGTGGCTCACGGACAGAACCCACACAGTGGTTGCATACCCTAGGTCCTACTGTATACCAGTTACAAGTGGCATCCCCCAGGGCTCAGTCCTAGGACCCCTCATGTTCGGTATATAATTCTCTGACTTACAGGCAAGCACAGGAGGGCTTTGGCTGAAAAGGTTTGCAGACGACTGCAAACTAGGGGACATAATTGTTTCCCCAGCTGTTACAGACACCCTCCGGAAGAGTCGCACTGGGGCGGAAACCTGATGTCAATGTCATGGCTTCAAGCTGAATGCCAAAAAGTGCATAGTCATCCCCTTTGGATATAACTAATTATCCGCGGACTACCACATAGGTGCTAGTCCCCTACATACAGAAAAGGTAATAAGGGATCTGGGAACCCCAGTAGATAGCAATCTCTCCTTCGATACCCATAATGACAAGGTGGTTAGAATATCCTTCTACGTGGCCCCCCTAATCTCTAATGGATTCGCATCCAGAACAAAGGAGGCCCATTTGTGCCTCTACTCATGACTTATTAGACCCATTAAAGGATACAACACCCCATTTGGGATATACCTTACAAGACAACTGCAACAGCTTGGAAGACCAGAACAGTACCACACCAAGAGTATTACTGACCTCAAGCAGATGACCTATGTGGCCCAAGCTAAGAAACTCCAGCTGTACTCGGTTGCATACCGCATACCCACAGGTGATCTCTGCTTGAAATACAAGGCCCATGTCCAACCCAATATTGCTGGATATGTTCCACCTAAACAGAGGCCCCTGAGAGCCACATGATCTAGGGATATACACCTAACCACAACGATGACTAGGATGTGCTGAACAGATAGATTCCTGACCCGGAGACTCCCCATGCTTTGGAACATGATTCCAATGTATATCAGGCAGGGCCCCTCACTAGCACTCTTCAAGGGAAACCTTGATATGTGGATGGGAGACAGACATGTACCCCGGGGATTACTGCAGTGGCTCTGCTGGTCAGAGGCATAGGGAACTAATGGCTCTGCCATTCAGAGGCACAGGGAACTAACCTATGGGGGTGACAAAAGCCAACACACTCTAGCTAGGCTTATAAATACCCTTGGTAAGACAGCCTAGTACCTACCTTTGTACTTATTACATGTCTTATGTGCATGGATAGTTAACTAGCTCTTCCATTTTACTTTGCTATCATACTGATAAACTGTCGGGTGACTACAAGTCATATGTATCCTGTTATTGTGTATTGTAAATGCCAATAGACATAACTAATGTTTGCCTAGCATAACATTAATGCTATGTAACTTGTAATACATATCTGCCTACAATACTGTACATTACACAGTTATTGGCACAATATCCCACAATGCAAATCATAATTGCACAGTGGGCCAACCTTTGACATGTTATTCTTAGTAATACACCCATACATATGGCTACTGTTACAATATATCAACATATACTATCCCCTGTTATAGCACATACTTGCTGGACCAGCCCTGCCACTGCCAGCGGCTGGTGAGGAATATTTGTGTTCAAAGCCCTTATATAGCATCCCATGTGGTATATGCGGTGTTTGCCTTGTGACCTACAGCAGTACACACATAAATACTACAAGCGTTACTATACTCAACAATACATCACTACAAGATAACTGTTTCCACTATATGGATTGCATGCACTTTAAATATTACAGAACAGGTACTAAATACACAGACATACTAAGTGTTCTACATACCTTATTAGTAACCCGAGGTGTCGTTGACTGTTGATTCAATCCTTTTCAGTTTCTGTTTCAATCTTCTTTGTAATGTTCTGCTGGTATATACGGATGGTTTGAATGTGTGATAAGCCATCCTTTTCTAGTTAAATATCAGCAACATGTGCTAGCCTGACCACCAATTGGTGTTCCAAAGTACTTAATTAGATGCACATCAACTGTGCAGCTACTCCATTAGCTGGTACCATGACAACAGTGGTGTATAATTGAGTACTCTACTTGGGCGTTGTCCATTTGCCTTACTTTCAAGGAAGACGGCCTAGATGTGTTGTTTGTGATGTATTTCAACAGCTATATGGAGACAGACAAAGATATATTAGCTTCATGACTCCCGTGGATTGTGTGTAATGGCTAGACAATGTTCTACATGTGAGTACAGCTGTTATATTTAAGAACATTGCTACTCATGCAGGGTTTTTTTTGTACCTGATACTTCTGCAGATGTTTCAGTCTGGCAAGGATGTTTGGGCACTTGAAGGCTGTATGGCTATGCATAAACTGTTATGTGGTGTACAGTGCGCTCACCAGACATCCTTGATTTGGTGTACATGTGTATCAGTAATTGGTAATACTTTCCTGGTGTGCACACAACCCTCTGAAATGGGATTAGTGCAAACAAACCCTGTAACATCAGCAGCTGTTCCATTGTATAACAGCAACTATTTCACAAAGGGCCATGTTAGTGTGTCTCTGACAAGGTATGTTAAGGCTTCTGCAGATGTTGTACAGTGAGTGAATGATTTGTGATGTTATTACAGTTTGTATTGTAATTAGTTTGGGTGTGGGGGTGATGTTGGTGGGTGTACATAGCAGATGCAGGTGTGTAGGAACTGCTTTTATACATAATCGATATGTGCGTGAAGGTTCCTTCCCTATTTGAACACCTACCCTTTAGTGGACTAATACTATGGTAATTGCAGGCTGATTCATTAAGGCACTGTTAAGTGGTTCCAATATAGCATGCAGGTGATGTTAGTCCTTGAATCCTTTTGTCAATACATCAGAATGTAATAAAGTGTTGCTACATGAAAGCTGTGTATTTCTGTCATAGGTATTTGCAGTCATTGGAGTTGTGTTGGTGACTGATCCTCTTTGGCTAGGGTTACCACCTTTTCATATGGCCATAGTGGGACATTTTTGGGACACACATCAGATTTTACAGGCCGACACAAACCCACGGTTAGTACAAGGGATAGAAATTTCCTTTCTTACCTAAATATAAGCTTATTCTTGTAGCAGTTTAGTTGCTTACCCTGTTTCTTGTAACATGTAGATAGTTTAGATACAGAAAGAACTATTGTATGCAACTATTACATTACATATGGGACATAATTATGTCCTACAATCTCAGGACATTTACCACTTTTAATATATTTGGTCAGGACACAACCACCCAAAGAGGGACTGTCCCTCGCAAAGTGGGACAGGTGGTAACCGTATCATTGGCTCATGTCCATAGCACATATTTGTAATAGGGTATAGGCATATACTCTCCATATCCTTTGTTCATAAAGGTTGTTCGTGGCGGAATGTGTGATTGCTATGGTCCATGTTATACTCATATATGAACACTTCAACCGCTGCATACGGGATACCTATGGAATCCTGAAACCACACAATTCCGACGCCCACAGTACCGGGCCCAGACTCCCATACCCCACATTACTGACAGTGACAGTAACTCGCGAAAGTAACACGAATATGGAACACACACACGCACACACAGACACACTGATACCAACCACATCCAAACAAACCATCCTACACTACGTATGAGCAGGTGGGCAAGCCCCCCTACACCCCCCCATGTGGGTGTCTGTGCCCCCCACACCCCCCTACTTTAATATTCTACCTCGTAGATCGCACAAACAGACGCACAAAGCTAACCCACACCCACACATTACAGTCTCCCAGGAACACACACCACACTCAGAACACACACTTACACACACTACAGCCCTTAGAAACACACTTACACACATTAACCTACCTGAACTGCAACACCAGAAGCACTGACTAACTGTCCCTTAACATTGTGATTTTAAACCTCGCGCTTCTGGTGTTTCTGTACTGTGTTCTTTCAGACTTTAAGCCTCGTGATTACACGCGTCGCTATGTCAAGCAGTCGGTATGTGGTAGGTATCCCATTTATATGTACCTCCATGGTTATGTAGATGTTGTTAACCTATATCTATATATCTACATATATATGTATATCCCCATATATTGACATATCTCTCTCTATATCTATATCTCTCTCTATATCTATATCTATATCTATATCTATATCTATATATATGTATATATAACATACACCTTTCATTGGGTAGATGCCGGTTTGTCCTATTTCCACACATTCCTACCTTTTGTGTTTTATCCTGTCAGTATACACAACTGTCATTGTTACATCTCAAGAAGCTTAGTGGTATGTTATTGTGAAGATTGTGTACATGGTTGCGTGTTCTAATCCTGGCAGTGGTATTTTACCTCTCAGAGCAGGCACTGGTAGTGCAAAGGTGATAAATGCACATTTCAGCGGTTGTGTGTTCCACATGTTTATTATTCTGTGGAATACTACCTATATATGCAAGCTGTGGTTAAGGTATACTATGTAACATGTAAATCATCTGAGAAGATTCCTGTCATGGATACTCCCCATTATTTGGAACTACATCACAAAACCCCTCTCTAACACTCCAGGGAATCCTTGCAGAGTGGGTGGGGAACAGTGGATACACCCCAGGTATCTCGCAATTGGCTCTGCTCCACAGAGGACAGTTAGTTAATCAATGGGGTGGCAACAGTAGACACTTTTTGGCTATGCTTATGAGTGGCCTCGGGCAGTTAGGCATGTACCTACCTATGTATCTATGAACCTATACATACAGTATGGACACATGCTGATAGCTTAATTTACTGTTCAGGTATCGACTTACCTTGTGCCAATGGCAGTTGTGTGTACAATAGTTGAGGGCTACCTATGTAGGATGCACACAGCAGGCCACCTATACATGACAATTTACAGGTGGTCGTGTGTGTGTGTGCCATCCATGTTTGCTGTGTGTGCAGATGGAGAAGGGTGTCAGTCCATAAATGCCTGCACTGTCAGTGTGTGTGCTATATGTTCCCTCTTTGCCAAGGCATGGACATACTGGGCATGCCTCCGTCTGCCTACTGGGGCTGCCACAGGGTGTTCCTAGTCTGAGTCCCTCTGTGCCTGTGGGTCCCTTGGCAATGGTGGTGGGCTGTGACAGCCTTCACCATTCTGTCCCTGCTACAGCTGTTTCCGCAGGATCATATTGTGTAGCATGGCACATACTATGAAGATGTGGGTACACATGCCTTGAGAGTACTGCAAGGCTCCACCAGATATGTCCAAGCAACGGAACCGTGATTTCAGCATCCCAAACACACGCTCTATGATAATTATGGTTTCTGCGTGTGCCTCATTATGGCGTTCTTGCGTGGCTGTGTGTGCATTTCTGATGGGAGTCATCATCCACGGTTCCAGTGCATAGCCAGCATCCCCCACCAGGTGGCCATTATGGGATGTCCCCACTGGTAAATACCTGATACAGCTGTGAGGCATGCCAGATGTGGGAGTCATGATAGCTTCCAGGGTTGCCAGTACACACATCCATGATAATGCCCTGGGTATTGTACATGACCTGGCAGTTGATGGAGGGGTATCCCTTGTGATTTATGTAGTGCCTACCTTGCTCACCGGGTTGTGTCTTGATGTGTATGTGCGTGCAGTCTATTGCACCCAGTACCTCCGGGTAGTCTGCCACACGGTGGAAGAGACGCATATTGCTGGCCAAACTCCTCCTGCATTCGGGGGATATATATGTGCTCATTGGCATGTGGTAACATGGCATCCAGGAACTGGTGAAGTACCCTGGATGCTGATGCCTGTGAGATCCCCATGACATCCCCAGTTGGCCCTTGGAAGGTACCTGTGGCTAGTATTCTCAAGCTTACACATAACTTTGTGTCCACTGGGATGGGTTCCCCTCTGTTACTTCTGGCTCTGAGGCATGGCTGGCACAGCTCAACAAGTTGCTGTATGGTGTCCCTGTCCACCTTGTAATGCTCTATCTCCAGATCATGTAGCCCCTGGTAGGTTACCCTGGGTCTGAACACTCTTCTCCTCCTCTGGTGCCTGAGATGGTTGTCAGCATCATCCTCCACACCACCGTCAGTCTCCAACACATGCTTTTGAATTAAAGCTATGGCAGCCCCTAACATGTACATATTAAAAGTTCCCCATCTGTTTACACCAATGGTCCACAGTGTCTGAGAATACACAAGTGTGTGTGTGTGGGGCTTTCACACCTTATACTTTTGTGCAATGGATGATGCTGGTGTAATTGGGTGTGTATGTGCAATTCCGGCTGCGGGGTATCTTAATTATTGGTTTTAGAGCAGGTACTGCTATTGTGGAGCCTTTGGTGTTGACTTACTCTTGGTTGCCATGATTCATCTATTGTCCTTTATTTCACTTTCAACCCAATTCCCCTCCCCTTGTCAGGCATGCATCCAGCTGCCTGCTTTCTTGTTTTGTACTTTTACAACCCAGGATTGTGTTGGGAAATGTGTTATGTAGCTGATCTACTGCAAGTTTGCTTTGTTCTGCTGTGACAGTTCTCTTTTCTTTGCTGTACGGCACCTCCCCTTTCCTGTTCTGCAGGTAGCTGCTAGCAGCCATGTTAGCTGTTGTCAATGGCCCACTGTGGGTTCCTAGGTGTTACTTACTCATTTGTACTCCATTTACCATGCTGCAGTATTTCCTTATTGTCTTCCCATATCCTTCCTGTTTCAACTGTGGTGCATTCCGCGCACAGCCATTTACCAGGTTTCGAGTGTGTTTTCATCCACGTTCACATGCACTTTCGGTTACCTTGTGTGCTCTCAGCTAAGCAAAGCTATGGCTACTTCCACACACCCATCCTGCGACTTCGCTTAGCAACAGGCAACCCAGATTAGCAATGCTCCAATGTGCTTACAGCTACTGTGGCGCACCCCTGTCTTGATGTCATGTTTACCTCCAGGCCACTCCTCGGTGTTGTACCGCTACGCCGTGTGGTACATCCTTATGCCAGCAGGGAGTTTGCGATTCAGTATTACTTGACTCATTTGCATGGCATTGACTACTAATTCCTAGTTACCGCGCAGAACACTGTCACAAACCCTTAGCAACCCTTGCCCCATGGTTGTGGTGTAGCATGCGTGCCATTGACTGTTATGGAGAATTCATGAATTGTGTTACATTGCAGTTTTATGACATCTAAATATATTTTCCTTGTGATCCCATTTGCGCACTGATGCACTGCGGTTTTACTTTGCGTTAGTGTGGCCATGACATTACATGTTATTTTTTATGTGTTGTGCATGTTTTTGTGTCATTGGCTATATATTTAGCCATTGGCATATATTAACATTATAATACGTAAGTTTGGTCCGCTTTCATGGCTCCGATTTTATGTTTGAAAAAATGTAAACCGTTTTTATGGTTTACATTTCTTCATGCTTACGCTACGCCTGTACCACTTCATGAATCACTATATACCTTCATTTACATGCTACACTGGTGCGCATGGGGTAATTAGCATACATGCACCAGGAGCTGTGCAGCTCTGGCGTATGCTGGTAGTGCACATGGAAACAGCTCGTACCTGAATTGCTCGGCGGCCATATTTGGCGCTAGATCGCTGACGCTACTCCGACGCCTGTTGTAAGCTTCATGAATCCCGGGGACTGTGTTCAAAATTATGAATTAGAGCTCAAAAAATATACTCACCAGAAAGTATCAACACACACCATTGCTTTCTACTGCCTGATATTCTTCTCCTTCTGGGATGAATATTCCACCTCTTGGTCCCTCTGTCTTCAGATCTGTGCATGAGGGAAGAGGCTTTTGTTGTTGTAGCATTATTTTTAGAAGAGAGGCCAATGCAGATTAATTCTGGTCAGAGTAGGTGTTTTTTCTGTACTGATGCTGTTTACACAACATGAATTTGAAGTCAGACTAGCAGGGTGTGCATTGGATTAAGTTATGTTTATGACCAGAAATGGTATCACATAACTTCTTCTGCTCTCATCAGAAATGTTTTAAACAAGATTCTCAATATCTGTTTTTAACATTTTTATGTGTTCTACCAGATGTATGTCTTACTTTTCAGTACTTCCTTTCTTTCTTTGCCCCCCCATCTCTCATTTACACAGACTTCAGTGATATATTAAAACATAACTCCATGGCAACTCCTCTATTCAACACCACAACAGTGCGTCTAACCTTTTTACTCTTTAGAAAAAAACTGGCCTTCACTTTTTGTCTCAATGTAAAAAAATAAATTAACTTTTCTTTTTTTTTCCTCAGACTTGTGATCTGAATAACCATAGATTGAAATTTACATCTAGTGCTTAGAAAAGCTTGTACTTAACCTGAATATAATAGTCTGACTTGTCTAGTGTACAACATGTGAAGCATAACAAATGAATGCATAATTCTGACACACTCATCCTGTTAGGTGCAGCAACACAAAATTACAGCATTTAAAAACTGACTTTCGATATAGTAATATTCTTACCATAAAGTATGAATGATAACAAATATGCGGGTCTATATTATCTAATCAAAATGTGAATTCCGCGAACTGCATCTACATCGAAAATGCAGTTCAGTGAATTCGCTCTTGTAGGGGGGCTGTGCCCCCCACACCCCTGCCAATTATATATACCAACTCTGAGATAACACTGCAGTGAGGAAAGGGTAAATTTTCCGATCTTCACTGTACCGCTATCTCACTATTATCATTTCGCTGAACTGCATTTCCGATGTAGATGCAGTTCCCGGAATTCACTTTTTGATTAGATAATATAGACCCCAAATATGCTACCTCCACCTGGTATATCTAGAGCTTTCATTTTAATGAGAACAGTTCTGAGAGTGTTTCAGTTGGCTATCTTTTTACTGTATACTACAAACTATAACATTAGTAATTTTACAGATATTAAGATCCATTTTTGTTCTGTCATGTTTTTTCTAGAGAGGTTCAATGTGTACCTGATGCCCACACCTAACTTGGATATTTACGGGGAATGTACCATGCAGATCACCCACGAGAATATCTACCTGTGGGATATTCATAATGCCAAAGTTAAACTAGTCAAATGGCCTCTTAGCTCATTGCGGAGATACGGGCGGGATTCCACATGGTTCACGTTTGAGTCAGGCAGGTAAGTTTTAAAGAGGTCTGAAACATATTTCCTGAATGTGACATTCGATATTTGTTTCTTGCTAGGCATATATTACTGCATGAATGCATCTAGAACACCACATCTTTGTGTCTTTTGTTTGAATCCTTTCAGACACAGTTATTAGTCTTTTTCTGACTGGTAGGAACATTTTGTATTTATTCATCATGTTTTATTGTCAGTACTGAGACAATAATTTGCACTTCCTGTTATTGGTACAGTTTCTGATTTTCATATTAATTGTGTTATGATGGAGATACATTAATGTTTAGATTATTGACTATAGACATTAAAAATAAATGCAAATGCCTTTGGCTTGCTTGATAAAACAGCTAAGAGAAATTAGAAGTGCATTTGAAAATCATAAATCAAAGCTTACTGTCCATTAAGACATTATAAGTTAAACTAGACTGTAACATTCACTAGTTTTATTGCAGCAGCACACAGTCTAGATTTTGTACTGTCTTCAGTAAAAGAAGCATAGTGTTTTTTTAAGAAATACTTCCACTAACTTCATTACTGCAGCAGAAGTGACTAAGGTACATTCAGACAATGTCCACAGTGCATATACCTAGCTCCAATAATAATAATCATATATCACATCCTTTTAACATTCACAACACTCTGTAAGTATGGAGAATGCCTGTATATGTGTTTGGATATCTGGAAGAGTCCACATATAGACTATGTACTGCAATGAACTGACCTGCTATTTACATGATTCAGAAACTTGAGTATGCAGGGAATGAGTTTCTAGATTTTCCTGAGAATACAGGAATATTCCTGTAGAGTAACTGCATCAGAAACATAAAAAAAATGCCGTGTCTTAGCAGAGCAAATATGTCATTCACCATAACACCACCAAGCAACAATATCAGCATTTAAAGTAAAACAAAGCTGTGACTGGCTTGTATTTATAAATGTAAATATATCACAGACCTAGTATTGTGTACTCAATCACAGTAGCACAACTGCATATAACCCCCCCCCCCACACACACACACATTGAGGTTGTTAAACAATATAGATCTACATATGAGTAGATCCCTTTGGTAAGTTGATATGCACATGACTGCTGCTGTGCATGAATGATGAATACACCTAATACTTTTTTATGAAACGTTTCTACCCACGACTATAGAGAAGCACCGAGGAAGGAGGTGCTGTGCCATCAGCCAATGTGCAGTTGCAACATATAGCATTCAAAGCAGTACCTCTATACCTCTATTCATTGTGCTATGTGCTTTGTGTAATATATGCACAAAGCCAATGTAGCTGCCCATTAATAATACATAATATACAGCTACCCTCTAGGTATAATACTATATATTGTGAAAATTCATACAGTGTTATCCCCTTCCACAAGGACACCTTTGTAAGTACACCCTAGTACACATCATATTTTATGCCACAGCTGGCAGAGTGTATAAGGACCTAGGTAGTATAGCCAGTTTACCAGACCAAATGCCATGTCATAATACTGCCTCCCTAAATTTGTTGTTAAGCATACACACACACACACACACACACACACACACACACACACACACACACACACACACACACACAGATATCCTGCCCTCTGTCTTGCTGTGTGATACTCATGGGCCACATTCTCACTAAACATACCCAACAGTAAGGTGCATGAGTTGTCCAGGCACACAGGTAAGGATATTTTTCCCAATCGAATGAATAAGCAGTCAGCATGGCAGAATTCAATAAAGTCATAGTTCCAAGGTTTAATAAAACAGCACATGGGTAAGGATATATTCCTCCTGGATACAGGATTAGACTGTATAGTCTCTATCCTGGTACACTGAAACCACAGCATTGTGCAGCCATAGTGCAGAAGGCAGCAGGTGTAAATGATTTATATTCTAGATTGTAGACCAGCCTATACAAATTACATTCCCTTATATTTACTACTTTTAATGAATAAACTCTATTTTTATTTCTAATTTATGACAGTTATATAACATTTGAATAATATTAAAATATGTCTGGAAAACTGTATGTTTCTAAAAGTTTAAGTCTCAGTAGTAGAAAGAATGAAATGCCTTTTCTGTGGCCAGACTAGTAAACGATAATTGATTTTTGTCACAGTTGGCATAATTACTTGGTCTTACTATTTAAACAATATAATCCTGTTTTGCTTCTAATTTTAGAAATTACTTGATATTCGTCTATTAGAGATGTCAGTATTAATTTTATTTTTTATAGAATTTGCATAAGTATAATCCATGATCAACACGTACTAGTCTAATATATTTTTTATCTTGCTTATGTACAGGGTAGACAACATATGTTTGAATGAAGAAGAGATAATATTAAGTCTTTGTCATACATTTATAGCTGCTACTAATAGAATCATAGAGCTAGCAGGCCGTTAAAACATACCAGTACCCATTTAGGCCTGACCTTCCTTTTCAAAGAAGGTCTGGACGGTCATAGCAGAGGTAAATTTATAAATAGCTGTACAATTACCTAGCTCTCTTCTGAACAAAAATAGTAAATTGTATTGCTTAATTCTGAGAGAAAGTGTGTTCTAGATAAAGGATAAGTGCTGCATGATAAATCTGTTTCTCCACCTTGTTTTGTTTATGTAGATTTAGGTCTCTGGCCCTGTTATTTGTAGGTCTGTTTGATTTATGAAGGTATAAGGTAATGATCATATAAAGAGGAAAAGTGATGGTATTGCTTCAATATTTTCAATAACTACCACATTTCCCTCTACAACACACCAGTACCAAAATTCAGTTCAGCAGAGCTTCTTATTACTTTCCTGAAAATAGACAACTATAAACAAATATCCTAAATTGCCCTGCACCTCCTATGAGGAAGAGACCAAGAACAAGTAATACAATTTGGCTATCCAGAAAAGTAGAATGCTGAAGCAGGACTGAGAAAAAAACTTGGAAAAATATAAAACATAACAATATCTTGACAACTTCAGGATGCTTTACAATCTTACTAAAAAGCAAATAAATAAAGACAAAAAAGTATACCACAATAACTTTCAGAATAATAGTAACATAACCTGGCCAAAAATTCAAACCTAACCCCTCTCCCAATAACTCACCACTCAAAACCACAAAGTACAGCATCTCTAATCAAGAATTTCTCAACATATAATCCTAAACCTGCCCAACACCCACATATTACCACATCCACTTTCACCTTGTAACCTGTGCTCACATCCTACATAAAACTACTTTTAAGCAAATGTATACCATGCTTTATTTTGACTGATGGCCTTCAAAGTGAGTACCCTAAAATAGCAGCCAATCTTATTGCCTATCCTGTGTTAGTCATTATAAACAGGTAAATCCAGAATCCCACTGTCCCTCTCTCTAGAAAATGTTGCTAATTATTCCTCTGCATAAAGGAGGAAATTCAGTAGACCTATAGCAATCTTATCCCCCTCTCCAAAATACTTGAAACATTTATTCCAAAACAATTTCTACTATCACCTGCAGGAAGAACTCCTATCCCATACACAACTTGGCTTCCATCCCTCCCACAGTACTAACACTGTGCTTCTAACTTATATGGATACTGTAAATATAGCTAGAGATAACAGCAAAGTAGTATCCTCCTTATTTCTGGACTTCTCTTTAGCCTTTGACACAATTTGTCACACTTTTACTTAAAATGTCCTCATTAGGTCTGTCTCAGCCCACCCTTCTATGGGTCAAAAAATACCTACGCAATAGGTATCAGTCAGTAAAATGGCACTTCACCCTCTCTCAATACCTACCAGTCACCACTGGTATACCACAAGGCTCTATCCTTGATCTCCTCCTGTTTAGCATTCTCACCAATGCCCTCCACCCATCCACAAAACAGGCCTCCCTAATACAGTATGCAGATGTCTCCACACTGATTTGCACATGTAACAACATGGCACACCTCAAAAAGTTGATCAGGAAGCTTTAACAGTCACTAAAACATGACTTCATAACTCACAACTCATGCACAACCCTAAAAAATTAAACTACTACTTTTTTTCCCAAATCGCTCTCTCATGATGGCTTACTTCCAACCAATACTGAACCCCAAGAAAAAAAAAATGTCCCATTCCTCCCTAAAACTCTTCAACACCACAAAGATACCTTCTCAGTTTCCTCCCTGAGCAACACAATCATCTCATCCAAACCTCACACTAAACTCCTAAATGTCATAATTTATGACCAACTAAAGTTTGATCTCCATTTTCAGCAGTGCATTACAAAAACACATCAAAATCTAGGCCTCTTATACAGACACAAAAAATCCTTCCCAAATACTTTCAGACTCTCCCACGCACAAGTCTTTCTTATCCCCACACTACTCTACGCTGCCCCTGTACTCACGTTCCCTCAATCTAATCTCATGACTAAATTGGAGCTTACATACAACAAAATTACAATATTTGCTTCCAACCAACCTTATCATACTCATCACTGTATAGCCCTAAAAACCTGTATCGGTGTGAATTCCATCACCAAATTATGCTTTCCCAGCTACTCATGACTCACTCAGTCTTACATAAACCATCATCTTGCCCGTCTCTCTCTACTCTCATTCAGCCTTTCATTCGCAACCGTGTACTCCACAGCTCTCAACAGCACCAGCTGCAAGTCTGTAAACCCAATACTAATCTTGGCAAACTAGTCTATAGTCATTCTGTAGCTACAGCTTGGAATAAATTACCACTGAATGTCAGCTCTATCTCTAACTATGACTCCTTCAAAATTGCCCTAAAAGCCTGCAAAAATCAGGGTCATGTTTCTGTAATGACCCAACATAATTACAGCCCTCTAGTAATCTGTATCCTTCCTAGCTGCTACTACAGTTATTTTCCTCACAGATCTTCTTCCTGAATGTTTCTCCTTCTCATTCTTAACCTCATCTTCTCCCTCATTTCCTGCAGTCTGACCTCACTCTTCTATATCTTGCCCTTTCTACTTGTTTTGGTCTTCTTTGATTTTGGACTTATTTGCTCGTGTTTATACATGAACTGTATGTAGTCCTAGTTCTACTTTATTTAATAGGTTCATAGGTAGGTACTAGGCTATCGGCCCAAGGGCCTACGTAAGCCTAGCCAACAAGGTTCCCTGGCTTATGCCACCCAAGAAAGTTATTTTCCTGTGCCACTGTCGAGCAGAGACACAGAAGTGATCCCCGGGGTGTATTTCCTATTTCCCATCCACTCATAAAGATTTTTCTTGAAGAGTGCTAATGAAGAACCTTGCTTGACATAGATGGGTAGCCTGTTCCAGAGTATGGGGAGTCTCTGGGACAGGAATCTATCCCTCCAGCATGTTCTGTTTATTGTGGTGACAGGGTTTAGGTCCCTAGAGCATGTAGCTCTGAGGGATCGGGATTTCTTTAGGTGTAGCATGTCCAACAGCTCTGGGTTTGACATAGCTTATATGTTAGGCAGAGATCACCTCTTGTATATTTGTCTCAGTTTTCACCATGTGAGTTAGTATTAGAGGCTTCTATATCTTATTTTTATACTTCTTACAACTGAGATTGTACTGCCTGTATTTTTTGTACTACTTTGTTATTAACTGCTTGTTTTTTTTTGTCTTGTTACTACTACTGGAGCTTTTCGCCTCGGGTCTCCACTGAAAATGGGCTTCTGCTCAGTCAGGCTAACCCAGTTAACAAATGTCAAATAAATAATAAATAAACAAAAAACACAATTTAAAGTCCTCTCCCTTGATAACACAAACATTGAAGTCACTTCTTATAGCAAATTATTATGGATGGTAGTGGGTGATAATCTTAAACTCGACCCTCATATACAAAATTGCATAAGAGAAACTCATCAAAAACTACGGATGCTTCACAGAGCCAAAAGCTTTCTTACCAATGAAATTAGAATTACACTTGCCACTACTTATTTCCTCCCCACACTTCTTTATGGGGCTCCCTTCCATACTAACTTCTAGGCATCATAAAAATCAAAACTTGAGCAATGCTATAACAATCTTACTAAATTTGGAACAAATACCCCTTTCAGAACCCACCACTGTATAGCAATAAAAAAACCTAAATTGGTTAGAATTACCCCATCAAGTAAAAATATACACAGCTTCTTACTGCCTATAAAATTATCCAGCTTCCATCTGCTTGTCCAGCACTAAATAATATTCTACACAACTATGTTTCCACTCAGGCATTATGCTCCAAAAGCCAAAAGCTCCCATATGTCTACAAACCTATGAAATCTGCTGGGAATTATTTATACTTGTACCATGTTGAATTCATTACCCATATCCATCATGTCAACACCCTCCCTCCCATCCTTCAAAACATTCTGAAAGACTTCCTAGCTAAAATCTGTCTCTGTTCTTGCTCAAGACCAAGATAAACTACATGCCTAAATGTGAGAAGAACCTCTTCATACATTACATCTCCTTACTCTGCCTTTTTCAATTGCTTTATTACTTTTATCAAGTTCCCTTACCTGGCTTTCTCTCTAAATATACCATAAGCCTGCTTTTCTCTCACTTTATTTTGCAATTCCTGTTTGTATTTTAATAACATAACTTTAAGTTCTCTATAAACTGGCTAACATTTATTGAACTATTAAATCATTGTCATATAACTTGTACCTATTCTTAGCCAATGTTTTCATATTAGGTCTAGTTTGGTATAATTATTTAAATTGATAATTGTTTGTATTATTCTTGAAGATTGTAAAGTTATTATTCTTAATATTTTTTACTGAAAATGGGCTTCTTACCAGAGGGTAATCAAATGTCAATCAGTCAGTCAGTCAATAAGTAGTCATGCACTACTAGATTCCTTTGGCCCAATAAGTGAAGCAGATATCACCCATAAGGAGTCTGTAGAATTCTGAATACAGGACTTGAGCTTCCTGTCTTTCCTGGTAGCTCAGTTTTTTAAGCCCTTGATCTTGTTAGTTATGAGCATCTGTGGTCTTTACATTTGCTTGCTGTGTGTAGTGAGATACATCCCGGAGGGGGTATTGTATTCTGTGATAGTCCTAATCAGTGCAAAATACAAGGGTGACAAGGATTTTTTTGATACTTTAAAAGGCTTTCTAACTACCCTGGTTGTACCATGATGGTCAAATGAAAGAGACCTAAACTGTTCCAAGATCTGCCACCACATTCTCATTTTAAAGTGGATTATTGAATAGGCTATAGACTAGAAGAAGGTGTTTATGAAATGTGGTGATATTGCACATTTTGGTGGTTAATTTGAATACAATTTTAGTACACAAATGTAAGTACATGTTGGAGTGCCTGTGTGTCACAGCGGGACTTAAGAATGACACTCAGTTTAAAATTTATCTGCAAACTTGGTTAACAAGAGATTCTCATTTTGTGATGTGGAGATCAGAGAAGTGGATGACTAATAACACTAATTGCAAGACAGATCCCAGGGGAACTCCACTGGTCACCTTCATGCTCTCTGAAGAAGTATGTGGGATCTGTCATTTAGCCAGTTTGCAATCCATTTAATAGCATAGAGGACAATTGAAAGTACATTTATTTTGTTTACTATATTGTCATGAGATATAGTATCAAATGGCTGGCAGGGTCAAGATGCACTGTGTGAACAGTGTGACCACTGTCCACTGCCTGTAACAGTCTCAAAGTTTATCAGATTCATTAGACAGTATCTACTGTAGACCAAGCCAAACTGCCTGGTTTAAAAGTGATAAGATTGTTGTCATTGGCATTAATTAGTTCCATTATGGTATGTTCCATGGCTTTGCATATGAGACTCATAAGACTGATGGATCTGTAATTTCCAAGGTCAATGGACAGGCCACCCTTATGGAGTAACATCACTGGAGCTAAGCACCAAACCTGGGGGACAAAGCCATTTGCTACACTTCAGCTGAATAGATTAAGAAGTGGATTTGCCAGTACTTGTGTGATCCCCCTGCACTTGCCCAGTAATCAATGAGCCTCAATCCTCACCACTAACACCAGTGAGGGACGTGCACATTGGGAGGATGATAGGTACACACACAGTAAAGTACAATTTCCCTTAAGAGCACACAGAGATCACAGTCCGTCTGGGGCTGGTTTCTCCCTCTCTCTCCAGATCCCCAATAAGACTCTGCAGTGGCACAGCTATAGGGTTAAGATCTCAACTGAGTCATCAAGCCTAAACCTCCAGCACCCTCTCTGTCCAACCAGTGCTTTGTGTCCCTGCTGAAGTAGCTGACACACACACACACACACACACACACACACACACACACACACACACACACACACACACACACACACACACACACAGACACACACACACACACACACACACACACACACACACACACACACACACACACACACACACACACACAGACACACACATACACTTTGAGATTTGATTTATCTACCAACACACAGACACTCTTGGGGAAGGCTGACACAAGTTTACTAGCTATGCTTTCTTCTGTCCAGACTATAAGGTAGTACCAGCTGCCACCAACCACTCTTATCAGTTACTAAAAAGCCCTTCCCAAAGGGTGACCAATTCTATTGTGTAATGTTACTATTATCCATATGGTAAGTGTGTCCAAGGCTAAGGCTAGTTAGGAGTGGCCTATGCAGTGTCACCAAATACATGCAAGTACTCTAAGAGTTTAAATCTCTACACAAAACCAGCCACAATTAAAAGGCTTAAATATATTTAATAATAAATAATAAAAGCACAAGATAATACTCATTAATTCAACACAGTAACAATAGAGTTCAGAATCGCAGGAAATATTTTAAATCAACATTGCAGAACTGTCTCACACAAATACAGAAAACATCTAGACTATTCTTGCTATATTCCTATCTCTCCCTAAGAGATACTATACCCTAACTTTCTTAATTACAGAGCAAGGCAGATATAGATGAGAAGCGCTGAAGAGATGTTTACAGGTCCAGAACAAAATACAAAATGCGCTACCTTTCTCACTGAGATAGCTCTTAAATTATTATCAAACATTTCTCCTGGGTTATCTCAGATTACATCATTCTTGTCACCTTGGCCTGTAGTTCCCAGGCTAACAGGAACCAACAAAATGTAACATATCTCTGTTAAAAATACTTATCTCTTAGAAGCTTGCATAAAACTGGAGGTCGTAAAACAATTAACACTTTTACATTTTAAACCTAGTAATTATTTCTGTCTTAAGACAATAGAAAGAAACTCTAACTGTAAACATTCTGTCTTCTAGCTGTGGTAAACACAATCATAAAATTCTTTACTTATTTTTTCAAAGTTTGCAATTTAACTCTGTATGTCCCAATTTCTACTATGAAAATATACATTTGCACAGGCATATAGTCTATATAGATTTCTGCTCTTTTCCAGCAGGGTGCACTGTGGTTACATTTATGAAGCTCACCACATAACATACAGGTTACTTACATTTGTAGACAAGTCTATGGATCATATTAATATTTATAATGACAGAGAATTATTTACAAAATTCTAGCTACTTGGGCTGGCAGCCTTCACATCCCCCCCCCCCCACGAGAACTCAAGCTAGCTTTTCAAGTGACCCTTGAGAAACATTGCTTGAGAGGGTTGAGTCTATCTGGAAATACCTTACCCCATTCCCTGTCTTGGGAGCTCATCTGTGTTGGCATTGCTAATCCCACTGCGGTGCTGCACTGTCATATCATATGCTTGCAATTCCGGGCTCCACCTTAGCAACTTGGTATTTTGCTGGCTGGCTCGATGTAACCATGTTAGGGGATTGTGATCTGTAACTCCATTGAATTTTCTTCCATGCAGATAAGGCTGAAGTTTCTGCATTGCCAACACTATGGCTAGACATTCCTTTTCTACAGCTGCATAGCATTCCTCCCTGGGTTGGAGCCTATGACTGAGATAAACCACTGGGTGCTCTTCTCCCTTTGAAGAAATCTGGCTACCTACAGCCCCCACCCCATGGTTTGAAGCATCCATCTGCACAACAAATGATTTGCTGTAATCTGGACTGGGTAACATAGGGGGTCCTCCAAAAGAGTCTTTAAGCTTCTGGAATGCCTGCTCACATGCTGGGGTCCACACTAACTTATCTGGTCTGTTTTTCCTTGTCAGGCCTGTGAGGGGGGTAGCAATGGTACTATAACTGGGGATGCACTTTCTGTAGTACTCTGCTGTCCCTAAAAATACCCTCACCTGCTTTTTGGTAACAAGCACAGGCCATGCCTGAATGGCTTCCACTTTGGCCAGTTCATGCCTGATCTTACCACTCCTCATTCTATGTCCTAGGTAGGAGACCTCTGCCATACCGACTTGACATTTGCTAGGCTTGATGGTCAACCCTGCCCTCTCTAGTCTGCCTAGCACCTCCCTGACATGTTGAAGTTGCATTTGACAGGAATGGCTGTAGATGGCAATATCATCTAGGTAAGCAAGGACAAAATCTCCTGCTCTTGCTAGGATATGATCTACCAGCCTCTGGAAAGTCACTGAGACATTTTTCATCCCAAAGGGCATCTGTGTGAACTCATACAAGTCAAAAGGAGTCACAAAGACTGACCTCTCTCTAGCACTGAGAGTCAAGGGCACCTGCCAGTAACCCTTAGTAAGACCACTGGTAGTAAGATCCTTAGCCCCACCCAGCTACTCTAGGGCTTTATCCATCCTAGGCATGGGGTAAGCATCTAACTCTGTGTGACTATTTAATTTCCTGTAGTCCACACAAAAGCTGGTGCTGCCATCCTTCTTTGGCACCAGCACCACTGGGGTGGCCGAGGGACTGCTGTACTCCTGAATTGCCCCTAGTTCCAACATTTCCTGTATCTCCTCCCACAGATTCTGACTCTCTGAGGCACCCTATAAGGGGCCTGCCTAATAGGGCTTTGTGGACCTGTATCCACATAGTGCTACACCTGGTGGGTGCACCTTTGTTTACCAGTGAATATGTCTCCAAGCTCCTGTAACACTGCTTGGATTTCTTGAACGTGGGTAGGAGATAGCTGCTGGGACATTGCTACACCTTCCACTGAGGTTCCAGTCCGAGCCTCACTGAGGAGATCAGTCACCAGATCTTCCTCAGACTCCTCCTGCAATCCACTGCAAATACTCAGCACAAGGGCCTCCCTATCATGGTAAGGTTTCATCATGTTAACATGGTAAAATTTATACCCCTGCCTCCTACCTAGCCATTCTACCATGTAGTTAACATCACTGACCTTCCTTACCACCTAGTAGGATCCCTCCCAAGCTGCCTGCAGCTTTTTGTATCTGACAGGAATGAGAACCATTACCTGATACCCTACAGCATACTCTCTAGCCTGAGCATTCCTATCATACCAGACCTTTTTCTGCTGTTTGGCTTCTGCTAGGTTCTCCTGGGCCTTGTCATGAGATTTAGGACATATGCCACAACAGACTCCTTTTGGGATTCACACTCACCCACCCACTCATCTGAAATTAAATCTAGAGTTCCTCTCACCTTATGCCCATGCAACAATTCAAAGGGTGAAAAACCTGTGGATTCCTGGGGAACCTCTCTGTAAGCAAACTACAGATGGGTCAAATATTTGTCCCAGTCTCTCTTAAACTGGTCTGCAAATGCCCATAGTATGGTCTTGAGTGTAGAGTTTAACCTCTCAACAAGGCCATGAGTCTGGGGATGTTAGGGGGTTGTCTTTAGGTGCTTCACCCCACAGTACTTCCACAGACAAGCCAGCATGTCTGACATGAAAGTGGCACTTCTGTCAGTCAGTATTCCTTTTGAGAAAACTACCCTGCTGGAAATCTCTAACAAAGCATTTGCCACCTTTTCTGCCAAAATGGAGAACAGAGCCACTGACTCAGGGTATCTGGTAGCATAATCTACTACCACAAGGATATACTTTTTTCCTGTGGAACTTTGGGTACTCAGAGGCCCCACAATATCCATAGCCACCATCTGAAATAGCTCCTCAATCACAGGCAAAGGCATCAAAGGAGCTTTTACCTTGTGTCCTGCCTTGCCTACTTTTTGGCACTTCTCACAGGTCCTGCAATACCCTGTTACATCTCTGGAAATCCCTGGCCAATAGAAGTTCTGCATAAGATGTCTATTGGTATGTTTTATGCCCATATGACCTGCAAAGGGAATATCATGGGCTATGGCAAAAAGTAGAGAAAAAGAGATGAAAGAGTGAACAAAACGTCACTAAAAACCACTCAAGGTTCACTCCGGAGACCAAATAAGGGTATGAGACCCAAAAACAACTTGATAATGATAAAAATAACAGTTCAATATGATGAACAAAACGTGACCATAAAGGATGAAAAAAAAGGATGAAAAAAATGGTTTACTTTAATTTAGTTTAAACTAAACCATTTTTTTCATCCTTTATGGTAACGTTTTGTTCATCATATTGAACTGTTATTTTTATCATTATCAAGTTGTTTTTGGGTCTCATACCCTTATTTGGTCTATGGCAAAAAGTGCCAGACTGTAGGATCTGGGCACTAAGAACTTCTGTATTCTCTCACCCTCTAGCCCTCCCTCAGGGCTCCAATCTCTATACAGTAACCCTTTGTCCCAGTATACAGATTCCCCCTTCCTTTCAGAATCAGGTGCCTCACTAGCTACCTCTCTCAGGCCTTGTAATGTAGGGTCTGAGAGCTGAGCCTGTCTCAACTCTCTTTGTAACCCTTTCTGGCTCCCTTTCCACAGGAAGTCTAGTATCCTCTGACAGCGGTGCCTCACTGTCAGCCTTTCAACTACTACTCACCCCTGCCCTTGTAGTCACTCTGTCCAAGGGAACATTAGTACCCACAAGCAGCTGTGGATCACCTTCAGTCTCACTTCCACCTCACCAGTCCTTGCTGCAAGTGTGCGGTCTGTCTGGGTCTCCCCCAGGCTAGCAGATCCAGATGCTTGTCTCCAAGCCTGTCTATGTATAACTGCATCCACACATGGTACTGCATTATCAAAATCCTTCCCTATCAGGACATCTGCAGGATGGTACTTTGGTACCCTTGTTGTCTCGAGACAACCTACTGTTGGCATTTTGTCATTCGCACTTACAGGCTCTCCCAGCTTTTGTTCCCCACCTTTCCTTTGTGGACATCTATATGCTACATGGCCCCACTGCTTGCATTTAACTGTAGGTCCTGGATGTGTACCTGGACTGGTGGCTTCCCCTTCTACTGGCAGATTCTGTTGGGGCAGTCTGTGCTGCCCACCATGGGTTCCCTTAGACATGTGAGCAGCACTGGGTGTCCCTTTCCTGTGCAGTGATGACCCACTTGCTAGGTATAGGTCTTCGTTCTTCCCCAACTCATTTACAGTAAGGCATTGTCTATCAGCTAACTTGATCCTCATGTCTTCAGGCAAAGCGCTAAGGGCTTGTTCCCTCAGCAAAATGTCTGCCAACCCTTCAAAAGTGGTGAACTGACACCCAGTCGCTCATCTATAAAAATAAGTGCTTAGTTCAGCAACATATTCACACACACTTTCATCTGCCTTGTGTCTGTGCTCACAAGACTTTTTCCTATAAGCTTCAGATGTTAGCTTAAAAAATTCTAGCAAGCAATTCTTTACAGCATTATAATTTAAAAAGTCATTTTCAGACAGTTTGGACAGAACAGTTACAGCTTTACCATTCAGTAAGGGGATCAGGAACTGTACCCAGAGCCCTTAGTCAACATTATACTGTTTACATACCCTCTCAGACATATGAATGAAACTATCAGAATTATCACCCTATGTGAATTGTGGAAGAAATTTACTGACATTTGTTGCTTCTGGGGTTCGGTTACTCCCTTCACCATTACCTCCATGACTCTGGCAAAGAGTCAGCATCTCCTTTTCTTGTTGCCTCTCCTTCTCCTCAGCTTCCAGATGTCTCAGTCTCTCTGCTGCTTCCATTTCTAAATGCTTGGCCTCCAACTCAAGTCTCTCTAACTCCAGATGTATTTTTAAGTCCTCTGTGGAAAGGTTGCGCTGTCCATATTCTGAGAGTTCTACATCCCCATGGCCAGTCTGATCGTCCTCCTGGTTGCTATTCTCTGATGCATCTGTGACTAAAGCTGCAATCATGTCTGCTTTCATCAGATTTCCATGCACCAGTCCTTTAGCCTGGCACATCTCAGCCAACTGTCTCCTTGTCAGCTTGCCATACTCCTCTGCTGATATGCTTGCTTGCTCTCCCTGACTAACTAAGCTAATGAAATAAATAAAACAATTGTGATATTAACTCTGAATGTTCACTGCCTGGCTGATTTAGAGTACAAAAATACCTTCAGTGATCACTGTACACAATCTACAGGAATTCACTATCCACACCACTACAAGCCAATTAGTATGTGATGTGGCTAACTCACTACTATAAAACAATTGATTTGTGATGTGGCTATCCCACCTCTGCCAAACAATTAATATGTGATGCCTGTGCACTGGCCAGTAATCATGGAGCCTCAATCCTTACCAGTAACACCAGTGAGGGACGTGCACATTGGTAGGATGATAGGTACACTTTGAGATTTGATTTATCAGTTGACACAAGTTTACTAGCTATGCCCCCTTCTGCCCAGACTATAAGGTAGTACCAGCTGCCACCAACCACTGTTATCAGCTACAAAAAGGCCCTTCCCAAAGGGTGACGGTTCTACAATGTAATGTTATTGTTATTCAAATGATAGGTTTGTCCATGGTTAAGGCTATTTAGGAGTGGCCTATACAGTGTCAGCAAATACATGCAAGTACTCTAAGAGCTTAAATCTCTAGACAAAACCAGCCACAATTATAAAGGTTAAATATATTTAATAATAAATAATAAAAGCACAAGACAATACTCATTATCTCAACACAGTGACAATAGAGTTCAGAATCTCAGGAAATATTTTAAAACAATATTGCAAACAGTCTCACATAAATACAGAAAACATGTAGACTACTCTTGCTATATTCCTATCTATCTCTAAGAGATAATATGCCCTAAATGTCTTAATTATAGAGCCAGGCAGATATAAATGAGAAGTGCCAAAGAGATGTTTATAGGTCCAGAACAAAATACAACATGCCCTGACTTTCTCTCTGAGATAGTTCTTAAATTATTATCAGACATTTTGCTGGGTTGTCTCAGATTACATCATTCTTGTTGCCTCTGCCAATAGTTCCCAGGCTAACAGGAACCAACAGAATTTAACATATCTCTTTCAAAAATACTTATCTCTTAGAAGCTTTCCTGAAACTGGAAGACATAAAACAATTAACACTTTTACATGTTAAACCTAGTGATTATTTCTGTTCTAAAACAATATCAACTCTAGCTGTAAACATTCTATCTTCTAACTGTGGAAAACACAACTGTAAAACTCTTTATTTTCTCAGAGTTTGCAAGTTAATTCTGTATGTCCCAATTTCTACTCTGAAAACATGCATTTGAACAGGCATATAGTCCATATACATTTCTGCTCTTTTCCAGCAGGGTGCACTGTGGTTACATTTTTGAAGTTCAGCACATAACATATAGGTTACTTACATTTGTAGACAAGCCTATGGATCATATTAATATTTACAATGACATATAATTATTTACAGAATTCTAGCTAGCTGGTCTGGCAGCCTTCACAACTTGCTTTGTGCTGTTAATTAGGCAGCTGGGTATATTATCAGATCCCATTTGTGCTATTAATTAGGCTGCTGGGTATATTATCAGGTCCCATTTTTGATTTATAAAGTACTTTTTGTAAATATTTTTTGTGATAATTGGGGGTCAGAGACATTCAGGAATATGTGAGTTTGTATAACTGCCCTTGCTGTGAAGTCTACACTGAAGTTATTTGCTAGCATGCTGGCAATAACCTCTCTCGATTTAAGGAGTGCTTCCACTCTGAATGAGTTCTGAGCAATGTTGAGCATTATTTCTTATCTTTCTGATGTAACTAAAAAAGACTTTTTGTCCTTTAAGGTTGGGTGAATGGGCAGTGTTAAGGTAAGCACCCAGTACTGAGTTGGCACGGGGGGGCAGAACCCCTCTACCCTCTTTAGTAATGGGGGCTAACCCTAACTCTAATGCTGCCCTTTTCCTTCAACCTTAACCCTACACTTTACCTTCATAAAAACCTTCCCTTAATACTACCACTATTCAGACAAATTTGAGGCTAGTGTAATGGGAGATTTTATTGTTAGTATCGGGAAAAAGAAATCGTTTTCATTTCTCGATATTATTTCATTCAGTATTGTTTGTTGTGAGTACTGTGTAGTTCAAACTTTGTTGTTGGTGTTTTCAACTCAACATTAAAGTCATTTAATCAAACACAAAATACCTGATTAACAAATAAATAACTATAAAACAAAAACGTAAATCCTCTTTTACAGTAGAATAACATCTTGTGGAAATAATTTGTAAATCTCAGGAATTATCTCATCTACTCTAGGATATTTTTTATTAATTTTTATTTACTTGTTCATTTAATTCTGAAGTAAATATTAGCTTTATCACAGATATACATTTCTTGTTAGTTACTTTAGTTTTGCATTTTTATACATGATTAAAAAACTTACTGATTGCTATATTCTTTTCATTATTAATGCTTTCATAATGCTTCTTAAGGACTAGTTAGAGATCTTCAGTGTCAAACACTATTACATTATCAAATGGATATTGATTTCTTGTTATCTGATTTGTTCTTTCTAATAATTTAATTATAGTTGCCATTTTGTGTACATATTTAGGAGTGATCTAATAAGACTGCAATTTCAGCTTCTTAATGTTCCTGATTTAAATCTGTTGATTTTATTATTTAATGCTTTAACTGTATCCACAAATATGGATCCATATGTTTTGACATAGTTTGGCAGTCCTTAGAACATTGTGTATGTATTTAGTTGTTTATTTGATTGCTTGGAGTAGAATAGGGTACTGATTTCACTATGTCATTTAAGGACTCAGGCTTAGAATGCAGTCTCAGTATTAAGAACAAAGCAAAGAACTGTAAATGGAGTAGAAATAATGCGCAATGTTTATGCCAGATTATTCTTTCTATATGATTAAACTATTCATAGGGTAAGGTAAGATTTACAGCAATGATAACACTCAGCAGTATGAGAACAAAGTGTAAGTTATCCAACATAAACTAAGCACACCTGGAGAAAAGTTTGATGAGGGGCATGTATGAAATCATTTTCTCAAGTGAAAAGGAAGAAAACAATGGTGTAGGTGTTAGGTGTTATAAGAACAGCGTGAAAGGTATGGTGGTGAGATAATAATGTTGTCAATGTTCGGGAGAGGTGGAGGTTAGAGGGTATGTTGGAGGGTGAGTTGGAAAAGCAAATCCCTTCAGAGTCTCTCCCGGTGAAATATAGATTAATGTGGGAGAGAGATCTCTGCATGGTGACAGATAAGGTAAAGTGGGGACCAATAGACAGTGCTCCATGATATGCATCATGCAATAGAAAGTTTAAGTTTTTTTACTTGGCAATCCCAATTGAAATAATTGTACATACCACCCAGGCTTGCCAGGGTAGTTTCTGGATTCTTTGATGCCTGTTGGCTTAGCACCACTGGAGCAGTTGGTGATTAGTTGCACCGTTTTTGGAGCTGCCTTACTGTAGCTAATTCTAGACATTGTTCAGCTACCTGTGATTAATCTACTTCTGGTCAGATTATATTTCACAAGGTGAATTGCTGATGGGATTTTTTAACTAATGCCATAGCCTTGCCTAGTGAAGGATCTAATTCAGCTGAGCTAAGAAATGTATAGTATGTAAAATGGCAGAGCTAATGCTAATAATGGACAATATAGTTGCACTTGAAGTGGCAACTAAAATGATAAATCAAGAGGTCAGAGTTCAGATAATTCTGAAGTTTTTTTTATTTTGTTTGCCTGAAATGATTCGTCTTCCACTGTTCTTGTCTAAACTTGACCATTGTGTTATACCTTATATTGTCAGGTTGGCAATATGACCATCCCATATTTTAAATTTATGTTTAAGTTTTATTATGCTGATAGCCTGTACATTATCTTGTTTCTTATATAATAATGTTGTTAGAACTCCTGTGTATAAAAGGTTGATAAAAGTATTTTTTTTTCTTATAAAAA
The DNA here is from genome assembly GCF_019279795.1 of Protopterus annectens. NCBI lineage: Eukaryota > Metazoa > Chordata > Ceratodontiformes > Protopteridae > Protopterus > Protopterus annectens. The sequence continues at coordinate 944,661,610 of NC_056732.1, forward strand.
ATCAGGAGAGATTATAATGTTTATATAAGACATTGGGTATGGTCATTTTACCAGGGAGGAAGTTACTTCCCAATGCAAGTCTGGATGGGTTGAAGGTAGCGAGAATTAGCATGATTATTTGTGGAGAAATCATTTTCAAGTATAAGGTTTTAGATGTGTCGCTTTTCACAAAAATATTGCAGCAGTTACTGTCTTTGGTAGAAGAGATTCTGAACGTTTTTTGGGACAAGGATGGAGAAGCTCTGAGTAGTGAATGAAAGTCTAGTTTGAGGTGTGAGAAGTGAAGGGGTGTTACAGTCATTAGATTGTCTTATTTGCAGATGGCTAGAAAAGTGTTTAATGACTCATCTCTAATGAGTTTTCATATGGGAAATTCTAGGAGTGAATCTCTGCATTTCTGAAGTGATAACCATTTAACTTTTGATAAGAGATGATAATGGTGCTCATGTCTAGGACCAAGGGTATGCATCCATATATTTTATTTGCTGTAACTTGTAGATATATAAGGCTATTTTGAGAATCTGCTTTCATAAGGGTGAGGCCATCCACAAGTTGGATAATCAGTATACCCTTTTCATGGTGGCCCTTTCTTCTGTGGATAGGAAATGAGATTTCTGAGAACAAAAGAGTAGTTTACTAATGGGGGCTTTGCTCATTGCAATGGGGGGAAGTTAATTATTTTTTTAGTCTAGTCAGGGACGCAGACAGCAGAATGATGTTACTTCAAAGGAAGGATTTGGATTAAGATGAAGTAGCCAATTATTGGGTATTTTGAATAATATTTGAGGCGTTTTAAACAATATGACCTTTGTTTGGAGTTTAAGATTAATTGATGATCAGAATGTCTGGAGTTGAGATTACCCATGTCCATGTATGGAAGCTTTCTGTTGTATCAGATGAATGGTCTAACTTGTTAATTCAGTGCTGCCTATGTAGAGAAAGACTGGAAAGGAGGATAGATCAAAGCAGTCTGCTGATAAAGTTTCTGGAAATCATAGAGAGAAGAGACTGAAACCTATGGTACTCCTTAGCAATAGGTGCAGAGTCAGACAGAAAAGTGTCAGTGTTAACTTTTAGGCTTCTGTTAAGAATCATTTTTGCTTATGCCTGTTACTAACAGTAAGGAGGCAATTGCTTATGATTTACCAAAAAACGGCTTACACAGGTCAACAAATACTGCCCGGTTAGCTTACCTTTATCTGTTTTGGAAAATGTCTTCCATTTAGAATCAAATTACTGTCACTGTACACCTACAAGCCCAAAATCCATGTTCATATGAGGACAGTCATATATATTGCTATATGTATTCAGAGACCTAATTTCAGAGTTCTAAGATTCCAAGATGAGTACAATTAATATTAATGTCTGATGCTAAGGCTTTTATAACAAATGTTTAATTATAACTGGCTTTCATGATATGGGCGTAATGTCTTTAGGGATGACCAAGTTAAAAATATGCTGTAGAGTTATCAATAGGTGTTCTTTGCAAAGGGTGAAGCTTGTCAACTCCAGTGGGTGGACTTTATTCTTAGTAGACGCTCAATGTCTGCTGGCTTAATCACTTCAATATCCCATTCTTTTATTTAAATATTGCACCAAGGTAAAACACTTCCATACATGTATAATTTCAATGAATGACACATCATACTTTGACCTCTCCACCGGGAGTTATTAACAAAGATGTTTTCAAAATGTTTGTTTAATTTATTCTTTGAATTGTTTTAATTTAACTTTGATGTAGTCAGATATGAAGAAATTCTACTAACTGTGCCTCATATTTTATACTTAGTAGTTAAAATGATGAACAGTTGTTAGGATCTGACAAGGGACAAGATATTACTTGAAAAGAATCATTCAAAACATATGGTTTCACTGCATATTTGGGTACAAAAATGAAAGAATAGGTAAAGAACAGTGTCAAGATCAGCCATATAATTATTCACGTATCTGTTTATTTGGCATGTACATACCAGGAAAGTCTGACTGGGCATGAATCCTATTTTTATTGGAGGACCTGGGATAAAAACCTCCAACATGCATAGTTCAATTAATAAACTATGTAATATTATCACATAAAGTGCAGTAACAAACAGCAGAATCAGCATACATGATAAATAAAAAATATTTAACCTTCAAAAGGCTGCACAGTTTTTTAATGCTTTTGTAGAAGCAGACACTCAGGGCTTGTTTATCACCCTTGTACGTGAATTATCCAATATACAGTCAAAAATGGCAAATCACCATTCAGTTTGTTTGGTAAATCATCTAAATGCCTTTAAGCAAATTTAAGGCAAAGTCTTAGTGTCTGATATATATCTACTAAAGTCAAAATGCTGTTCTGTTTTCACATAGCAGAATTATTCTTCTATATAAAGCATTACTCTTTTTACTATTGTATGTCATTTATATCCAATTCTATGTGATCATTTGTTTTCAAGTAAATGAGTTTCTTGTAGGAAGACCATGTCAGCTTTATTTGTTTAAATGCACCTAATCAGTCTACTTTTTTAATAATTAATATTAAAATTGTTAGGTACATAGGCAAGTACTAGGCTAGTTGCCTTTGAGGGACATTTTAAGCCTAGCCATTTTCCCTTTCAAAGGTAAGAATCAGTCCATGTATCTTGTGTCTTTGAGGTAATCACCTTAACCATTATGACTAACTCCAACCCCATTCAGTGATAACATTGTATGTGATTTAGTTTTCACTATACTTGTTCCAGTATTTCTGAGATATCATATGACATATACCATCAGTTATACACAAGGTGAGTCTATGTGTATTATATTTTGGTAGAAAAAAAGAATTTAATAGATTTATTGGCTCATAACTACTTACTAGGCTACTGATCTGTGAGGATCTTAAAAAATTCTAGGCTTAAATTCCCATGGTAGTTTTTAGCCCTGATATTTTGCATGCAAATAACCCAGAGATGGGATGAACAATTATATGCTGGAACAATTACATGTATCCCCTTTTCATGAAGGACAGGGGTGCTAATTCAGGGGAAGATTAGTGGATATCCATCTATTCATCCATATTATGTTTGAACAGAGTAAAAGAAGTACTGTGCTTTATGTGAACTGGAAGGTGGTTCCACAGGAACATTATTCTCTGTGATACAAAGTTATCCCTCCACCATAATCTATTTATTTTGCAAAAGAGATAGCGATATCTTGAGTGGGTATTTATGTTACCATTGACTTGTGAATGTGTAATAGGTCTGATAGAAAGGACCTGCTGAAGCTCTATATACAAGAAAGAAGACACCTGTCAGTAGCATTGTATGATACAAGGGGAGTAGGCTTTTAGATGGGCTGCATAATTTGCACTTTTAGACACTTAATTTCTTTCTTTTTTATAGCGAGAAAGCTTTTTAGTCATTCCAGTTGTGACAGATTTTCAGACATGTACATTCTGTGATGAAAGGAGGTACTGCCAGCATAGCTAGCTGAAAAATTGTAAATAATTATGTCATTTGTGAATATCAAACTGATTTATGCAAGATGCTTGTATTACAAATGTATTAGAACTGAATGTCATACAAGATGCTGATGTTAAAAATGTATTAGAACTGTATACCATGTGCATATCAAACAGATTTGTACGGATGTTTGTGTTGAAAAGTTGTTTGTAAAGTGATTGTGTTTGAAATGTATCCACAGTGTGTCCTACTGAAGAGAACAGGAATGTACATGCACTATTGCAACTGTTTAGATGTATATGTTTTGACAGAGGAAAGTGGAAATCAGGAGGTTACCCTCAGTCCAGCAAACTTTAAAATATATCTGAAATTAAATCACTTTATAGGTTAGGCCATAAATATGCTATCTCACAGGTTTCAGTGCAGTCAGAGACACAAACTCTGTACTAGGAAGTCTTTGGGGTGAGCTAATTACTACTCTGGAAGCATGGAAGTATGACATTGTTTTATGACGTCTACAAAAGCCCTTGCATGTGTATCTTTACAGGTAGGTTCTAAATCCTGCCAGCTTCCAGAAATGGGGGTTTACATGGGAACTAGATGTCAGATGACCAGAGGTGATGTCATTTTGCAAGCTATCACAAAATAAATATTTTAGATATTATTCTGAGAAGTCTCTTAGTGAGACTGAGCATTCTGTATTCTGTCTTGAGCCTGACAACAAGAAGGACCATTCACCACTTCATCTGCCTTGTTCTATTCAGTAAGTAGGAAATAGTGTTTCTCTTAGATTTAGTCAGGAATATAGTGGAGCTTAGTTTAGATATAGTTTTTCTTTATTTGTCCAATCCTGTCCTTCAATGTTATATCCACTTAGTATTTTCTTGTTCTTTATTATTAAATATATTTAAATCTTGCATCATGGCTGACCTTCATAGAGATATTTAAGTTTTGAGTGTACTTACATATTTATTTGGAGACAGTTTGGGCCACACCTAATAGCTTTGCACTTGGTCAAACTACCATTTGTATTAATATTAATTTCACTCAGTAAAATTGAACACCCTTTGTTAAGGGGTGGCAGTGATAACTACCTTATAGTCTGGGCAAGACGGAGCATAGCTAGTAAACTGTGTGTGTGTGTGTGTGTGTGTGTGTGTGTGTGTGTGTGTGTGTGTGTGTGTGTGTGTGTGTGTGTTCAAATAAAATCTCAGAGTGTGTGTGTGTCAGATACTTGGACAGAGACATGAAGCACTGGTTGCACAGAGCGAGTTTTGGAGGACTTGGCTGGGAACCTTGGCTAAGGACTCAAGTCTATAGCTGTGCCAATGAGGAGTCTTATTGTGGATATGGAGAAAGAGGGAGAAACCATCCCCAGACTGACTGTGGACTCTGTGTGCTCTTAAGGGAAACTGCATTTGATGCAGAGAGCTACATCTGGAAATACTATGTGTGTACCTGTGTTCCTCCCAGTGAAATTCCCCCACTGGTGCCAGTGGTGAGGATTGAGGCTCCTTGATTACTGGTCCAGTGGTGGGTCATCACACATACCAAAAGGGTCATTATACTCAATGATCAGCCTAATGAGTGCCAAGTACAATGGAACACTTACATGCCTGTATCTGGACATAATACCTTTAGATGTAAGCTGTGTATTGGAAAAGGACTTCATTACAACAGTGGATATGTTTTGATCAAGTGACAGTTCATTGCCGAAATACACTCCCAGATTCCTCGCTATAGTATCAGTTTTTAGGGGTGTGTTATCAATATGATAGTTACAATGGGAGTCATGCTTGCCAAAAATTATGATTATCCACTTTGTGGAGCTTAGTTTTAATCCATGGTTTTGACACTAGCTATTTGTTTGGGACAAGCCCTCTTGGAGGATCTTGGTGTCCTCTGGGGATGATGATGACATAATCTGAAAACTTAGCCATAAACCTGTAGATTTTGCTTTGACCTCTTCAAAGTTAATATCAAAGAGGAGTGGCACAAGGACTGACTCCTGGTACATTGCCAGTCACAAGTCTTTTAGTAGATTTATAGCTGCCCACTCATCCTGGATTTTGTTTGTGAGACCGTCTGCAATCAAACATGTCACCTAGGGATTGGTGATTATCTGAGACAGTTTATCTATGATGCCTGAGTGTGGAATTAGCAAGTCAAGCTATGTGATGTGCAGTATTTTGTCCTTATCCATCACTTCAGTAACTTTTTTCAAAGAAGTCATCCAGGTGGTAAGGAGAATTTGCTCATGATAAATCCAAAATTTATTGCGCCTGTAGGTTATTTGTATTCTTATATATTAATTCCATAATGATCTTTTACGTTGCCCTACAGGTGAGACTGATCAGGCTTATTGGACTATGATCCACATCTGTGCAAGTGAATGATTGTTGCTGTCATCTGTTTATCCAACATGAAGTTTGTTTTGAGGCTGATTCATACTTGTGTGAGCTCATAAAAGCTGGTCCAGCCTATTCCTCTACCAAGGCACACTTATCTGTCACGTCTGTGTGTATGTCCCTTGATCCTCCCCTGCTTTCTAAAATTGGGGTAAAGTACTTGTTTTTCAAGAGTGTCCTTCATTTGAACCCACATAGGATGGCTAGTCACCCTCCCTGGGACCTTCATTTTGTCTTGGAAAAGCTTACTCAGCCAACTTTTGAACAAATGGCTTCTCCATCTCTAAAGTTTTGTACTTCAAAAAACATTTTGCTAGTAGCCCTTTCCTCTCACAGAAGGGTTTCTGAGCTTAAAGCTCTAATGGCCTCTCCTCCCTTATTTTCCATAAGGAAAGTGAGTTTTTTAGGGTCAATCCTTCCTTCATGCCTAAAGTGGGTAAATAAGTTGTCTTTCAACCAGGCTACTAATCTAATTACTTTCTTTTCTTAAACCTTAAAGCATAGGTAAAATACTTTTGCACTACTTGGATATGCACAGGCAACTAAGACTCAATTTAGATAAGACTAAAGACATCAGAAAGACAGGTCAGCCTTTTGTTTCCTTCCAAGAAACCAAGTTAAGAACTCCTGTCTTCAAGCAAACAATTACCATATGGATTTCTAAGTCCACATCCTTTTACTACTCCCATCATGTTAAGTCCTTATGCTCTTCGGTTAAGGCACATTCTACTAGAGCAGTTTCTTCCCTTGGGGCCTTTTACAAATTAATTGATTACAGGACTATTTAGCAGCATCTACTTGATCACTTCACTTTCACAAAACGCTACAGGAAGGATGTTTTCTCTAGCGCTAGAGCTACTTTTGCTAGAAATGAGCTGATTGATAGGCAGCTCCTCACTTTCTGATATAGCCATCTTTCCTAATTGATAGCTTTTGGGAATCACCTAGCAATACTGGAATACTGCATCAGTGGTCTAAGGAAGAACATATTAGAGTTGTTTAAGAACTTAAAACCATAACAGTAGATGTCCAACTGATCACTGGTGCAGTATTACTTCCCACCCTTATTCCCCCTCCTTTAATGTTTAGCTTGTTGTCTCTCATGGACTGAATGGGGACCATTTCCATGCTCCCCTCATCTTAACTCACCTTAATTCTTTTTGGTAGTTCCTTTTCTGGGTTAGATAGTCAAAGAGTCTTATGCCTATTCACCTTTAAAATCACTAGCTTAGATCATATGTTGGACGTACAGTCATGCGGAAGGTTTGTCAGCTTTGGTACATCAGGCTACCTCAGTGAGATAACACAACAGCACTGGTGTACTGCAACAGTCATCAGTAAGGCACATACTGTTATGATAATTTCTTAGACAAATGTAATTTCTCGGCGCTATTCAGCACCTAGAAAACTCTTCTCTGGTTGACTTGAGTATAATATATATATATATATATATATATATATATATATATATATATATATATATATATATACACATATGGAATCACTACTTAATACCAAAACTACACAATCCCGAAGCCCACAATACAGACACTAAAATCCCTAAACCACACATTACCGACATTTAAAAAGCACGAAATTCAAAATCGCGAAAGTACTACATACATACAGCACACACACAAACATATACACAACCTCCCCCCATAACCAAACAAACCACCCTACACTAAAAACCCCCGACTTTAATATTCCAACTCCAAGATTGTACAGACATACACATAAGGCAAACTCACCCCCACACATTATAGCCCCTCACACACACACACACACACACACACACACACACACACACACACACACACACACACACCCACACACACACACACACACACACACACACACACACTAAAGCCCCTCACAAACACACTTACACACACATACTTACCTGAACCGCAACACCAGAAGCGCTAACTCAAAATCCCTTACCATCGGGATTTTGAATTTCGCACTTCTGGTCTTTCGGTAATGTGCGATTTTGGCTACATGGTCTCGAGCTTTTGAAATTTGAGATTTCAAAGTTCGAGATTTAGTAGTGTTCCCATATATATACATATATATATATATATATATATATATATATATATATATATATATATATATATATACACACACACACACACACACACACACACACACACACGCATATATATATATATATATATATATATATATATATATATATATATTTTTTTTTTTTTTTTTTTTTAATGCCAACACATAGTGAAGGAAGTACTGCATGCAGTGTCCTAAAATCTATATGCAAATTTGAAACTAAATAACTTAACTATGGACTCTATAGCTTTCTAGTATAATTATAAATGTAGTACAGTAGACTCCATCTTATCCGGTCTCGCTGGGGCCAGACCTTAGGCTGGATAAATGAATGGCTGGTTAATCAGGAAAAAGCATATAAAATAATATTTATAGGTTATAAATCAGCTAAAATAACAAGATTTGTATTAGTATGTATTTTTCTAAAGAATATGAAGTCTAAAACTCAAATGTCTGTCATTATTTAGCCCAGAGGAGGTGGAAGTGTTATTCTTCTCTGTTGTCTTTTGCTACGACTATGGTAGAAATTTGATGGACGGTTCAAGACGAGGCCGATTAAAGAGAGGCCAGATAAGAGGGAGTCTACTGTACTTAAACTATGTTATTAAACTATGGAATCTATAGCTTTCTAGTATAATTATAAATGTTGTTGTTTTTCTTTCGGCTTTTCTCGGTTAGGGGCCGCCACAGCGGAACTCCGGTCTGCTAATGATTGGCAGTCGATTTTTATGGTGCCAAGGTGCCAGCCCGATGCCTAAACTTCAATGAAGGCACGCCCATTCACGCATGTCTTTCGAATGCCACTTGACCACGGAGAGGACATGCAGACTCCACACAGAAGGCGCTCTAGCTGCGAATCGAACAGGAGAACCTCTTGCTGTGAGGCGACAATGCTACCGCTGCACCACCGCGGCTTACTAGTACAATTATAAATGTAGTACTTAAACGATGTTATTTAACTATGAAATCTATAGCTTTCTAGTGTAATTATGATTATAGTACTTAAACTATGTTATATTTTCATTCACATGCAAATAATGATATCCTTGCATTGTTCAAATACTCCTCTTATTCCCTCCAGTACAGCTCTTTTGATTGTGTACCTTTAACCCCCAGTGGGTGTGGCTTGAGCCTTTAAAAAATGAAGTTATCACCTTACAGATCTAACAAATACTCCTTGACAGAGGACATATATCAATACAATTGTGTTTCCGTCACGTATGGTTCAAGAAAAAAATGTTCCGATACCTTGCATTTAGCAAGGTTTTGGAATTGTTAATGCAAATATCAACAAGCAATATTCAATGCCTAGAGGCACAGTAGGAGGTAACTGCAGAAGCAACTGGAGGCCCACTCAGCTGTAATGTGTTAAAATTAAAACATGAATTTCAGACCTGCTTAAATTCAATATCATTCTTCAATCAACCATCATTTCTCTTTAGTCTCACTTTTACAATTATATAGCATGCTAGTAAGTATTGCCAATATATTGTAAAGTAACACCTACAAGGACTATGTTATTTTCTGTTATTCCTTTTTATCACCGTTATTTATATAGGCTTGACTTTCCTAATTGCATAGGTCATTCTGAGAAATTTTGTCTTGCCCTAGGTGTTCATTAAGGGATTATGCACTAGATATAAATGTCCAAATAACACTATAGTGCATTACTATACCTTCAACATCATCTGCTTTCAGAGTTCTTTCTACTTTAGTTGGTCTTATTCTAGACTTTCTTTCTCTTTCATAGTTACGAGTCTCTGGTTATGTGTTAACAGTGTTCAAAGTGTGTTGAAATCCCTTTAATTCAAACACAGTTCTACAATCTGTCATACTTTCCCAACCAGAAGTACATCTAATTCCTTTATCAAGTTCTCAAAAGAATAGCCCTGAGATTCAGTAAACTCTGCATAGGCTTCGCGCAAAGCTTACACGGAGTTTACATGTGTATGTAGTAATACGTGGTCAGCAGCAGCGCTCATTGCGTATTCATGAAGCTCACCACATTTAAACATAAATAAGCATGGTTTCATGGCTGGCAACATTGTTGCCAGCCAGGAAACCATGTAAGCCAACATGCATAGCAATCATGTTTAAGTTAGAGCACAGAAGGTCTGTGATTTTGTGCAGCATGCCACAATGATCACCAGTTCTTAACAGATAAGTTTTCATAGTTCTAAATCTCTTAGTACAAGACATCTGGACAAAGCCCAACATAATGGGGGAACAATGAACCAGAAATAGGGACAAATTTGACATAGCTGCTCTATAGAAATATGCTAGAATAACAAGGGATATGTGTTAAAATACATTTTCTGAAGGATTTGAAGTCTGAAACTCAAATGTATGTAATTATTGAGTCACACCAGTGCTGAGATCATCCCAGTGATATGGCAGAAAACCACATATTTTATAAGGAACAGACCGAAGATATAAGGCAAAAATCTGGACATTTGTGAAAATCTGGACAGTTGAGAGGTATGATAATTATGTATATGGTCCAAACACAGTACAGGACAGTATATGCAGTGCAGAGTATTGTGAAATCCTATTCTTGGCATTCTGTACTGAAGCTGTGTAAAAGACCTGTAAGGGTATTGAATAGGGACAAAGAGATGAATTGTAGGAATGAACACAGGGAAAGAGGACAGGTGAAACAACTTAATTTATGGCAGATGAGGGCATGTAAATGGAAGACAGTTGTTGCAGCAACACCAATCACATGTCAATAGGGTGCAGTAGAGACAGTGAAAATGTGTATTATGTGACTGTCACACAAGGTGGCATAACAATGGGGAAGATGTCTGTGTGAGATAAGCATCCTTACATGAACAATGGAGTGGACATCTATCAGGGATGTTATATCCAAATGAGGTAGGGTGCATGTTGTAAAGCTGTGCAAACTGATTTGCCAGAATATAAGTGTAATCTTAGCAGAGGTATACAGCATGTGGGATGTAGGTAAAGGCTATTCACATACTCAGTAGTTGTGTTACATACAAGGGAGTAGTCAGCACTGTGAACATATGCTGGTAGGCGTTCTACTTACCATCTATCCCAGGGCACAGGTCACATAACTGTTGGTCTGATTATAGGGTGTGGTGTCTACATTATACTTGGGTTGTGTGTTTGTTTTCCTGATGTAACAATTCTGCCCATATTTCCGTGTCATTGCAGGTGTTGTCATGGCTGTGGCAGCAATCCTTACTGTGTGTTGATACTGTCTGTATTATACTAATATTGCAGTTGGAGTCAATGATTGCCCACAATCTGTAGTCCTTCAGACAGCTTTTTATAGACAGGATGTGTATGTCATCTGTGGTGTCTCTCACTTAAATAATGAAAAGAAAAGGGCCTAGCTGACAGCCCTGATGTATGGATTTGCTCACTGGACCTGAGATAAAGGTCACTTCACACATTTCGATGCCACATATGTGATACAGTGGTCTACCCTCTTGATGATATAGGTATTTATGACCACATCTGATAGTGTTGAGTGAATACCTCAGTATGGATTTGTGTCAAATACCTTGGGCTTGTCAAGTTCGAAAGGATAATATTGCTGTTGTCACGCATGCTCTCAATGGCCTCTTTGAGGACGTCTAACAGATGTAATTGACACGATGTAGCATTAACAACTCACATGTGTATTGCACACAGCAGGGATACCACTAGTGTCCATTTACAAAAGGTCCACGATGTCATTTTGATCTACCTGACAGAGGAGAATTAGGATGTATCTGTGCATGCATGCATCAGGTGCTGCCCCCCTAATCAGATGGATGCATGTTGATGTGCACCCTTCTGCAGGAACATAGTCTGTGTGGAGGGTGTGTTGAATTGTGTATTCAACTGTGTCAGGAAGGTGTATGGGATGAGTCATGTGATAGGTGATCTGTGTTGTTGACACAGCCCTTTGATTCTGTGTGATAGGCCTGGATGAAGGTAAGACAGTGCATACTGGCTATCCTAGGGTTTAAACACAATCCCCCATGCAGGTATCATTGAGAAACTCTTACAGCTGGGGATTAAACCTTACGTCACTAGTTGGGTAACCAACTGGCTCAATGGCAGAATACATACTGTGGAAGTTGACGAATCAACCTGTATCAGTAGAACTGTCACCTTTGGCATACCCCAGGGATCTGTGCTTTGCCCTTTACTATTTGGAATATTTTTCTTGACAGTTCAGGTTAAAGTATACAGCCTTTAGCTTACGGTGTTTGCTGATTTTTGCATACTGGGTGCAATCATTGAGTTCATCTATGATGATAACATAATACAGGAGGGACTAACACAGACAAATGATTGGTGACAAAGTCACATGGTCTACAGATAAATGCAAAATTGTGTCTTTATTTTGTCCTTCTACAAAGTGGAATTCCCTGCTAATTACAGGATTGGCAACAGTCCCACTTTGCTTAAACCCAGTGATGCAAGTACTGGAAACACAAGTACATAACAATCGGAACTTCGACCACCAAGTGACCACACTGTTATTGAAAGCTTATGTTGTGCCCATCATAAGTCACTCCCTCATATTACGATCTCAGGATTATATTACAGCATTGTACTCAAAACTCATCAGAACACTAATATTTATAGAGTATAATGCTCTCTTTTGCATGTACCTCACCAGACATATGCAGCAGCTGGAGAGACCACAGCAGTTACTCACAAGAAAACACAGTGCCTACAAACCATGCCTTGATGTATGTGGATAGACTGAAATCCATGTCACTATAATCTGTATTGTATAGGATGAGATGATGTCTCTCTGTCTCTGCCCTGCCCTTGTGGGAATAGTGCACATAAACAAATCACATATAGTTGATGAAATCAGCAGTGTCTGGTGAGGAGGATGTGGCAATAACAGTGTCCCACATGCTGGTGTAAAGGCTTTCTGTAATATCAAGCAAGTGCACACACACCCACACACACACACCCACACACACACACCAGTTTACTGCAGTGAGAATAGAACCCTTACCAATCTAAGTTCATAGGTTACAGAACTCTGTATTTAAGACAAGTGCCATGGCTCAAGTCTGACTTGGAATTTCTCAGACAACACTTTATAGCTGATGACATCAGCAGTATCTGGTGAGGAGAATATGACAATAATAGTGTCCCACATGCTGGTGTAAAAGTCTGTCTGTAATGTCAAGCAAGTGCACATGCAAACACACACAAACACACACACACACACACACACACACACACACACACACACACACAAGTTGACTGTAGTGAGAACAGAACCCCTACCTAATTACACAGACTACAGAACTCTGGATTTTACGCAAGTGCCACAGCACAAGTCTGGCTTTTACCAGGCTGCAGGCCAGATTATTAGTGTATGATATCAGCAGTTCATGTTGGAGTGAAGATGTTAGGAGGCCTGAATGAAATACATGTGTAGGTATGTGCAAGTATCAATATATTGTCAGACAATGGGATTGGGGTAGTAACTGTAGGATACACACTTCTGTTCTTTTGGCAATACACACACACACACACACACACACACACACACACACACACACACACACACACACACACACAAAATCGACTGCAGTGAGAAGAGACTCCCTACCTTAGTGCACAGATTACAGAACTCAGTAGTTTATGCAACCACAATGGCACAAGTCTGGTTTTTGCAAGGCTGCAGGACAACTTATAGTGCATGACATCATCACTGGATCTAGGGGAGAAGATGATGGGAGGCCTGTATAGGCTCATAGCATCATATGTTCCTAGGATGTTACTAGGCTAATGGCTTTAGGGCCTTTATAGGCCTAGCAATCTAAAAACCCAAATACCCTTATTGAGCATAGTTAGATTTTCATTGTTAGCAGAGTGATTTTGTGATCAGCACTGACTGGCCCTGTCCATGAGGGACATAGGCGGCACCCCTGGTGTGAATTTGTAATCACTCATCCAATTGTCAAATTTGTGTTTGAATAGGGTAATTGAGAAGCACTGTCTCACATGCACTGCGAGCATAACAGAGGAGCAGCAATTGGTAGGAGATATATTTGTCTCTCCAGCATGTTCTCTCTATGTCAAAGGCTAGGTTATTATTGTCCCATTCGATTTGCAGATGTCCAGCATTTACATTAGGGCAGGGTCCCAGACTGCTCTAGAGGCCAGGCACAGGTTGCCTGTCAGCAGCCTGTATGATACTGAGTACAGTGAGAGTGCTTTCAGTCTTTCCATATATGTCATCTTATGGAGGCCCCAGATTCTCTAGGTCAGAAACCTCTGTAGTCTCTCCAGTTACTGCAGTTGTCTGGTGAGGTTCATGGAGAAGGGAGCATTGTACTCAATTGGTAGTCTGCTAAGGGTTGAATACAGTGGAGCTATGACCTTCATGGTCTTGGATGCAATGCCCTTAGTTATGAGATGGGCAATGTAGAATGTGTGTCTTACCACTATGGACAGACAGTGATTGACGTTTAGATTGCTATCAACCTGCGTTTTCAAGTGTCACACTACTGACTTAGGCCTTAGAGGGGTGCTATGTAAACATAATTAACAGTGCTATTTTTTTGCCAAAGTGGACAATGAGGCATTTTTTTGCATTAAGTTTCAGTCCATGAGTTTGGCACCAATCATTTGTCTCTGTCAGGCCTTTCTGCTAATATGTTAACATAACTGAGAGACTCTAAATGACTGCTTCCAGTTGACAGTCATCTGCAAACATGGTAAGCCACAGACCATCTACCTTCGCCTGGACTTCAGAGAAATAATTTCCAAACAGTAGATGTCCCAGCACAGATACTTGTGTTACTATACTGCTAACTGGTCTACTGGTTAAGGTTGACCCCCCCCCCCCAAACTTTGACAGTGTGTATTCTGTCAGTGTGCCAGTTGGCTACCCATCTAGTAATATATGTGTTAATCCCTAGATGGGAAAGTTTCTCTGCGATACCTAAATGGGAGATTGTGTAAAGAGTCTTGGCTAAATCAAGATAGGTGATATGTCCTGTTTTTCCTCATCCAGGGCTTTGGGGACATTATCAAATAAGTACACTAGGTTTAATAAGCAAGATCTGCCCTTGAGGAAACAAATATGTGTTTGATCAAGATTGTTGAAGTTCCCCTATGTCCCTGTGGATAAGGTCTGTGATGAATCTTTCCCTAACCTTGCAGATACTGTAAGGCTTGTAGGCTTGTGGTCAGTAGTTCCTAGGGTCAGTTGATGGATGTGCAGGCATATTCACCTGTGAAGATAGTTCTAGTTATGCATGTTACTAGATTGACATGTATTGCATATCACACAACATTTGATAAAAATGTATGTAGTGTAGTTCATATATTTCTGAAAAAACATACTGGAGACATTAGGGTTGCAGTGCATGGGGGTGGCAACACATGGCTGTGTTGGAAATATGTGACATTGTTCAGTTTAAGTTTCCAGATATAGTTTCAAGGCATAAAGAGTAAAATGGACAGTAAACAGCACTAATACATGCTAAATTTGCCTTGCATAGCACAGCAGCAAACAGCGGATTTGTCAGATTGTTGGCAAAGTGTTTGTGCATGCAAGATACACATTTCCATTAATTTCTCCCAGTCTGGTTATAGTTAAGCAGTGGGCAAACATAAGCTGCATTGCTAATATTCTGAGAGTTAGTACTGAGTATATGAAACACCTGCTGGTTAGCTGACTCTGTGGCAGCAGGTGTCAATGCATTGGCATGTTTCTTTTTAGCTTAGATGATACTGGATTTGAATCTTGGTGTATCTAAGATTTTTAAATAATTATTGATAATGCAATGACATTATTCTTTATACTACATTCAGCATGTATTAGTATGTGTTGCAATTGCGCAGTGGGGTTAAGTGTCATTGCATGGAGGTAACTGCTCTTTTACAGAGCCTGTCACTATCACTTGGCATTGGTGCGCAGTGCCAAACTCCGAGCAAACACAGAAGCCAAAAAGTGAAGGGATCCATTGCTTCTTCTGCTACTTATGTGTGTTGTGTATGATTCTATTTTCTGACCAGATTATAGGTGTTGAAATGGGGTAGATAGCAAAGTAGTGAAATGGTGATCATGCAGGGGGAAGAACAAAGGAAAAGCAGTATAGGAATGTGCAGGTGGGAGATAGGTAAGAACCATAGCTATCCATTTCTTAAACAGTAAAAAACTGATAATATGTGCAGAATATTAGCTGAATTTGGACTGTAACCTCCAGAGAAAGGGGTGACAACAATGCAATAATGTTATATAGCCAACTGGACCGAATCAAGTGTGTCAAGAAGACATGTGTGTGAAATAGAGAGCTATGTATGAGACAATTTTTTTTCTGAGACAGAACCCCACTTTTCTTTTTTTAATTCATTAAGAGAGGAATGCCAGGTAAGGGATGTAGGTATTTCTGGGTCAGGTAAGTCAGGTAGATGAGGAAGAAAACACAAACAAAAAACACAAGAGACAGGGATGGTGAGGGACACAAAAGGTTGAGGGACACCATGACTGGAGTGAGGGAGAGTACATCACAGGCTCACACCTGTCAAACATGGAGACAGCGAGAATTGAGTACTCACCCACTGGACTATCATTATCAGGCTCCCCACATTCCTCTGGTGATTGGAGTGCTTGATGTCTTCTCCTCTTCATCCAGTGTAGGAGTACACCAGTGGTGCAGTGCAAGACCCTATGCACCAACTCTGACATCTCCCAGTGGGTGATTAAATTACCACCTCCACCACTGCTACTGGAGGTTACCACTGCATCAGCTGCCAGGGAAGTACTACATTTGGGCACAGGTAGTGCAGGGGCAGCAGAGGCAGTGCTTCCAGATTGGCTTCCAGACATACTGGGAATTGGTGTTGGAGCCATTGGAGCAGGGGCAGGCTGATCCATAGTGGGCTGGCCTACCTCACTGTGCTGTGTAGCATTTAGTGATTTGGTGCAGATGATGACATGGAGACATTTTGATGACATGTAATATAAAATAAAAATAGAGATAAGGGTGGGAGTGAGAGGGAAAAAAAAGAGAAAATTAGTAACGTCATATGTGACTTACAATGCATTAACATAAGTTTGCAATTATTTTATCTCAAGTATAACATTTAAGTATACAGCCTAACAAATACACACTATAACTACAGATTGTTGAAATTAATCTTTGAAATGTGCATATATTGCACATATGGCTCATCCAATTATACAGATTACAGTTAACAGTAGGGCATTTATGCCACATGTATAGAATTTTATTTAATGTAAATATGTATTAAAGAAATCCAGTACTGTATATTTGTTCCTAGTGGTATTTGAACCCAGTACCAGTGACTCCTAAAGTTGCTTTGCACTAGAGACTAATGCATGCATGCTTGCTGTTACAGTTAGAACATGCATGCTCAATTTGCTACAACTGTATAAAAAAAAGCTGTCTTTAATTTTTAAAGCTGCAATACTTTTCTTGTGCTGCATACATACCACTTGCTTCCCTCAGTCCCTCCAATCGAGCAACATGAGCCACTCTGTAGAACTCTGTGTTGGCTTTAGATGGGTAAAGAACAGAAGAGCATTATGCATATCATAATTGCCTACATTTAACTTTCTAAGTATTACAAATTATCTCTTATTATCATACTTACACACCTGTGAGATGTCTGCAGGCTCAAATTCATTCAAGCAATTGTTGAGGGTATTCCCTTTGCACCTATGTAGTTCATTAAAATGATGCCTACACTGTTCTCCAGTGCTGAGGATGCCAGTAGCACTGGATACAGCCTGTGCTAAGCTACTCCATGCTTCAGACTTGTACTGGGACCCAGAATAGTCCCCCTGCAGAAGCCTTTGGCTGTGGTGCTTTATCAGGAGTCCAAGAAATATCCTTGACTCCTGGACACCCTACCTCTGACCACTAAATTTTGCAGATTCCCCACTAACTCCAGATATGTCTTAACACTGAACTTATAGCAATGAAAAAGTATGCTTTCCCACAAATTACAGTTATTGCGTTTACTGGTAGTGCACAAACCCGAGCAATGATGCCAATCACGTTTGCATGGTGTTAAGCAGAGAGCAACAGTGTCAAGTAGAGATAACATTAATACTTGAAACAGGAAGGTTAATCTGACACTTGACCTTAGTATGAGGGTTGTCTACTGCTGTAGCTTGGAAATATGTATTGCAAATTGGGAGGTAGCAGTTAGGTGAGATAAGTTTGCAGACATGAACTGGGTGTATAAATCTCATGACCTGACACATTTGTTTTTGGCTTTATAAGCTGATAAAATTGATTTTTAAAGTGTGGGATTCAAACCTAGGCATAAGGGACAAAACATTTTCTTCCACAGTGTTGATTTTCCCTCTTTGCCATGGAAGAGGTGCTGCTCAGACACAGTCAGGATTCATTCATAAATACATTCATAAATACAGCTGACAATTTGAGGTGTTTGTGTGTGTGTGTGTGTGTGTGTGTGTGTGTGTGTGTGTGTGTGTGTGTGTGTGTGTGTGTGTGTGTGACTTGACATGGTTCTTGTATATACATGGAGTTGTGCATGTGCTTTGTATAATTGTGAAGGCCATGCAAGTCCAGATAGCAGAAGTATACTTACATAATTATAGTAAATAGTATACATTCAGTCACACATTTGAAAACACAATAATGGAGTATTATCCATTAATCATATAAGTCGTATCAGCTCCACTACCTAAAGTGTTGTAAGTGAGGGTGAATGCAATGGGAAGTGGAACAATAGTAAACGTGTCTGGAATATCCTGTATTGGAATCCAGGACCATGTGTATGGCTGTCCTACACTTACACCTATTGCCACAAGAATGCTGAAATAACATTTGTTTATTTTATTGTTCACTGCTATTAACTACACTATCACAACAGTAAAAATAAGTTACACAGCCTGTACTAGAACCCAGGACCATCTATACTCCAGCCCTATACTTACACTTGCTGCCACAGGACTTGTTACATGACATTTACATAATGCCTTACTCATTCTTAAGTTCCCAATCTTAACCACCTTGCGACACCACTTAGTGTGTTTGCGTGGTGCCCAAAAGAATTAATCAAATACATCTATTTTCAATTATTGGATGTCTGCATGTGTTCTTTGACTGCAGGTATTGGAGAACCTTACTAACCAGCAGCATTGCATGATAGAAAGCAAAAATTACAACAATGTATTTTTTTGCCCTTTGCACTTTTACAGATGCCCTGTCTGCAGATGTTCTACAGGTATTCTGTCTGCTTCCTGTGTGGCCCACTAGTCCATTTTGTGCATTACTAAGTGTCATGCAAATGAGATAAGCACAGCCAAACTTGACATTAATGTTTCTCTGTTTCCCTTGTTTGCTCTAAGTTGCACACTGCACAGACAGTGGCATTAAAAAGATAAATAAATAAATAAATAAAAGGGAAAAGTAGTTGAACTGAAAAAAGTGATCTATGAAATAAACACAACAAAATGTCTGTTAGGGGTCTATATAATATAATTAAATGTCCTGTTTAGGGAATGCTCATTAGATGAACACTAATGAGCAAAAACAATAAATAGCAAAAGTTCCTTTCAGTGAAACGTTTCACTGGGTTAAAAAACAGTCGGCCAACCCAGCAAACCACAGAAAAACATCACCAAACAAAAACCATTGTAGTAGGGGGTTATGCACTCCCACACCCCCAATGTGGAGTATTATGCCCCCCCTACACACACACAGACACACAGACACACACACACACACACACACACACACACACACACACACACACACACACACACATACCCTTAACTAAATATACCAACTCCGAGATCACACTACAGTGAGGAAGAGGGCAAATCTCCAATAATGGCTGACTGGCTCTTTTCCCAGGGAAAGGTTTCGCTGAAATGAACGTTCACTATTTTGTGTTTTCCATCATTAGTGTTTGACTAATGAGCATTTGCTAAATAGAATGTTTGACTATATGATATAGACCCTCTGTTAGTACTCCTGAAATATTTCTATGTAGGACTGTATTTGAACTACCTTCAGAAAACAGTAAAGGTGCCTCATGTCTCTTTGCCACACTAACAGCTTTGCAGCAGGGAACTGAAATCATTGTGCATACAACCAACTGTAACATCATCCACAATACAAACAAAACATATAACAGTTATTTGTACATCTATTAATTTCAGATGCAGTGCACTGAGTGATGACACAACCATTTATGACTATTGTTTGCAAAAATGCAACTGTATCTTACCTATCTGTGTTTGTTGCACACTCTTGTCTTATCTGAATAGTACTCTAAGATATGCAGTCTATAAGGCATTCTGTATCCTTGTCCTTAAAATGTGTGAGAATATTAAGTGTCAGTAATATATAGTTGTCAACAAATGAAGGGGAGGCTGGATGTTAATGACTGGATGTTAATGAACAGAACCTGTGAATTATGTGCTGCTTACGTACATGTCCAACCTTGATACATAACTTATATACCCTTTGTAAATCCAACCTGATACACCCACTGGAGGTAGGGCAGTCTGCATTGATGTTGTGTTTTCTTTCTCCCTACCATTAATCATTCACAGTTGAAATCCATTAGCAACAAACACTGTAGGAGTGCCTGCACTATGTTTACATCTCCTACACAGAGCCAAGTATTGGCATTTAGCAATTCTAATGAGTTCACACCTCATTTGCATCTTTACCATGCTGACTGCTTTGAATCTATACCATAAAAGGCAACTGTGTAGCTAGGGAACCTGAAGGTGAGGAGATTTGTTTATGTGCAGAACACATAAAAGGCTATTACTTTGGGAATATCTGCACAGAAGATTAATGAACTTGATAAGGTGTGCAGCTATATACCGCATATACTAAATGTCATTGTGAAAAATCTGTTCTATATATATATATATATATATATATATATATATATATATATATATATAACATATATATATATATATATATATATATATATATATATATATATATATATATATATATTAGCAAATGCTACACTTTTATCTATATGCATTAGTTAGAATTGTGGTGATGGCATGGGCATGTTTTTCAGGGCATTTCACAGGTATGCATGATTGGCAATACCTTAAAATGGAATGTTCTGTGTAAAATCTGTAGACATGTTTCAGGGACATTTCATTTGATATCACTTTTAGCATTCCAGTGATTGTTTGTTAGCAAAATGTGTCATTTGCTTGTATTTTAAGGGTGAGGGAGCAAAGCTTCATTTCTGTTATGGCACAAACAAGGATGGCTTACTGTTGTTACTCTCCCTTTTTTGGTATCCAGCCTGCTGTTCATATTTCTGATTTCTAGACTGTGTTATGTTTTTCAAGTGGGGAATACTGTAATGCTACCTTTTCTGTTTTATCTGGGAACAGTTATTTTGTAGTTATGTGATATTTATGTGTATTGTCCTTCTGTTGTGTTTTAGGACACTTAGGACTATGGCACCCAAGCATCTCAATCCCAGAAAACCACTCTTCAGTGACCTTGAAAATCAGGTCATTGTGGAAGCTTTTAGGCAACATGGTGCCTTTCTGCTTGTGAGGGTCGTGGAGATATGTCAGGCAGAATGCAAATTTGGCAGCAGATAGTTGCAGATGTGACTTCAGTAGGTGGACTCAACAGGACATATAATCAGGTGTGCCATAGGGCCACTGACATAATCTCATCTGCAGTGAGGAGAGCAGCTGCAGTGGCCCATGATCGGATGGGTACTGGGGGAGCCTGCTACAGAGCCACCACTAACAGAAAATGAATTCCTGTCCATTATTAGGGATCATAGCTCCCAACTGTACTCAGTTTTACTGAGTTTTGGGGTCCAAATAATGGAGCACCACAATTACCGAGTGGCACCCCTTCATTCCCGATTTTTTTTTAAATTGTTTTTTTTTCACACATTGGAACTGACATCATCATATGCAAGATGATGTCAGCCCCATCAGCCTGTTGGAATTGAGCTCAAGGGCTTAAGCTGCGAGCGCAGAAATGTCTGCTTTTTCAAGTATTTGGACTAGTTGTAAGTGCTTAAGTCTTTGGAGCTTTTCATCTGCTTTGGAGCCAAACTTGCTACTGTATTTGTTCATGGGAAGGAATAGAAATGAGTCAACAACTGCTGCTTTCAGGTATTTTACTGCTTTGGAGCCGAACTAATAGGGAAATGACTGCTTTCAGTTACTACCTACTTTCTTCATAGTTTCATAGTTTCATAGTATAGTACTAGGCTATCTGCCCTGGGGCATTTGTAAGCCTAGCCATAATGATGTGGCTTTTGCCACCCCATGAAATGGTACAAAAAATGTACAGAATAAATTTAGAATACCGTGCCTCTGTCTAGTAGTGACACAATGAAGGTCCCCTTATATAATAGAATTAGTTTACTGTGCCCCTGTCTAGCAGTGACACAGATGTGACCCCTGGGGTAAACTTACGATCTCCCATCAACTCATCAAGATTTCTCTTGAAGAGAGTCAGTGAGGGGCTCTGCCTAATATGAACTGGGATCCTGTTCCAAAGCATGGGAAGCCTCTGGGTTATGAATCTGCTGTGTTTTCTCAGTATACATACAAACTTGCTTTCTGTGAAATGGGGAAAAAACTGCTTTCAGTTACTACCTACTTTCCACTGTATTTGCTCGGTATACTTATGAACTTGCTTTCTGTGAAATGGGGAAATGGTTGGTGTGTGTATGTGTGTGTGTGTGTGTGTGTGTGTGTGTGTGTGTGTGTGTGTGTGTGTGTGTGTGTGTGTGTGTTCCTCCTGTTAGCTACGTACATTATTTATGGGACCACCAGTAACACAAACCAGTAAAAACACTGCAGAACTCTTAACTCATCACTAATACCAGTGTTTTATTAAATACAGGATATGCACTTTCATCTTATTATTAGTGATGAGTTACACATTCTGCAGTGCTTTATTACACTATTTGTGAGCTAGGTTGATAGGGGGCTCAAATGACCACTGCTTCAGTAGTGCAAGTTCCCAATTTATGAGGTCTTGTACTAGTGCTGATGCCTTTGACTATGAGTCAATAAATGGTGCAAAAGTGTACCTCATGTCATCTGCGCAGCATGACTTGTTTTGTCTATGCATACCAACCAATAAATCATGTCTGTCTAATAATAAAAAAATTATAATTATTTTTATATATTTAGCTATTTTTTATTTAATGTATTAGTTGTTCTTTCTTATGTAACTATTTAATAGCTTTAACTTGCCAGGATGGTTAGACTGAGACTTTTTTCACCCATGCCATAAGCTATTAGCAGACAGGATGTTTGAGTACAGACTGTGTGTGTTGTGTGTGTGTGTGTGTGTGTGTGTGTGTGTGTGTGTGTGTGTGTGTGTGTGTGTGTGTGTGTGTGAAAGAGAGAGAGTGAAAATGCTCCCAAACTCAATACACCTGGTAGCTGGAGGTACTCAGGCTCAAACCCTGTACCTTGGGTACAAAGTAAAAAGAGCCTAAAGTCCCTAGCCACCACCACTTCTGAATTTATGCCTCATATATTTGTTCTACTCCTCATTAAATCTGTGATTTTTTTCAGGATTTTTGTGGCAAAGCAATGACAAATCACTGAAGGATTGAATTCATTAAATAATAGCAGGCATTTGAATTTCAGACTTCATATTCTTCAGAAAAAAACTTTATAAGATCAATATTTGAAATTTGTCCCTATGTTGGGGCTGTATATCCCCATTATTGGCTTTGTCCAGGTATTTTGTGCTAAGAGGTTGAGAGCTAAGTATGAACTGAATTCTGTATTTCCCCATTATTGGCTTTGTCCAGCTTTTTTGTCCTAAGAGGTTGAGAGGTATGGTGAGAAGTGAGAAATGAATTCACCAAATGATGGCTATTTAAGTTTCAGTCTTCCTGTCTTTCCAGAAACTGCTGATTTGGCATAGTGGTATGTTATTCTGTCTGTAATGCACAGGGTCCTGGGTTCAAGACTTGGCAGTGAAATGCATGGTGGTAGCACAACAACATTTTATTCTAGCAACTTTCCAAAATTATACAAGCAATATCTAAAACGTGTCCCTGGTTTTTGGCCTTCTGTTCCCCCCAACCCAAAAAAACCCCCTGAAATTGAAAATAAGTGCGAGAAAGCTGTGCAAGATGCCTATGGCTTACACTGCTGTCATTCTATTTATATATATATATATATATATATATATATATATATATATATATATGTATAGTGTGGAAGTAGACATTTATGATGAAAATGTTCTGAATTGGGCAGTTTTGTCATTATTGGTTCATGCATTTTGTTTCATTGCCTACTGGAAAATGTTCAAACAATAAATTTTAAAATCTGCTGTAACTTAAGTCTAACAAGTGTGCTGTATTATACAAGAAATATTATTTAATAAAGTCAGGAAGGTGTATCAAAAAACGCATGTATGTTTATTGTTTTGTGTGCAAGCCAGGGGTCTATGATTTGAAAACAACCCAAAGGTAATCTTTATCCACTACTGGCCAGATTTTCTTTGGATGTGGTGTGTGTTTCAATGCTGTTTCAATGAATGTGAGTTTCAAGGGCAGACAAGTTTTAATGCCACGTCTATTTTCATTGTGAGACAGTGTTGC